>NC_090746.1:55323851-55353851 GCF_036898095.1 Palaemon carinicauda
TATAAAACAGGCCAATGAGGGTGAAAAGCAATGAATTAATGAAAACCTTCAAATTTGTATGATCTATTAACAAATAACGTTGTAAATATTTTCCAATCCAAATGTATAAAATATAATCAAATGTGTTTCTCTTGAGTATTCTTTTATAGCCTACAAATCTTTCAAAAACTGCTCAATGTGAATAGCCACTGAAATGTAAAGAATTGCATTAGTTATCTGCAAGTACAAATCACCATTTAACCACCTTCAAGCTTGAATTAGAAATTTTATTAGGATACTCTACTGTACATATGATTCGCCTTATTTTTTTTTTTTTCATAGGAGCAAGTTTCATATTTAGAAATTTCTGGTTATAAACACACACACACACACATATATATATATATATATATATATATATATATATATATATATATATATATATATATATACTTACAAAGCTGGTCTTGTATTAGAGTAAATATTTTTTGTTCCGACACATATACAAACCTTCGCTATTTATAATAGGGTATTACTTTCGGCGCAGCTGAAAGACGAGCCATGATAATTTTAGTGAGGGATAACTACCCCATCCGCTAGTTAGCGGGTGGGGGGTGGGGTAGACTGGCTACCCCCTCACTCACACCTCTCGGCTCACGGCTGAGTAACCAGTTTACTTTTTGGCTCATCAGAGGGCGAACATGCTGTCCTCTCCCGCAAAGACTGTCCTTGATGTTTCATTTATTTTTTGGTTTTCTTGTGTGTTTTCATTTATCTTACATATATTTGAGTGCATATATGTATAAATGGAAATATACGTTGTTAGATACGGGTAACTTTAGTGCTTTTGACATCGCATCCAACTGCCTCTGACGTAAGGTTGTTGTCTTTCGGCAGGTTCTCAACACTGCCGTGTGTTTGTTCATTACAGAATTAGTTTATAACAGTTCAGCTCCCTTTCGAGGAATTATCTTACAAGGAAAGTGACTTATTCCCCGAATAGTGTTTTTTGTGCAAGGGAGCATGAATTGTAATTGATAACAACTTTTTTTTTTCACAGTGAGGTAACAGCGACGTAGTACACGTGGTAGCTCGTGAGCTGCCCTTATTACGAGGTAGCATTCGCTGTCAACCTTCAACTTGATGTTTCCCCTTCGAGGGGAACTTTCTCTCTCTCTCTCTCTCTCTCTCCCTCGTGAGAGAGAGAGAGAGAGAGAATGATTTTTGTTTACGCCTATGCTTTTTTCCCATAGAGCTGGTATAAAGCTTTACTTGGGCTATGTCCTCCTTCGGGAGGACTTCTCTCTCGTTCGCGGGAGAGAGTTTCTTACGCCTACGCTTTTTTCCCATAGAGCTGGGAGAAAGCTTGTTTTAGGCGATGTCCTTCTTCGGGAGGACTTCACTCTCGTTCGCGAGAGAGAGATTATTAAGCCTTCGCTTTTTTCCCATAGAGCTGGGAGAAAGCTTGTCTTTGGCGATATCCTCCTTGGGGAGGACTTCTCCCTCGTTCGCGAGAAAGATATTTTACGCCTATGCTTTATTCCCATAGAGCTAGGAGAGAGCTTGTCTTAGGCGATCTTCGGGAGGACTTCCCTCTCGTTCGCGAGAAATAACATGTAGGAGCTTGCTGATCCACCAGGGGCGGTGGCAGAGCTTTCTCCGAAGCAGGTTATCCCTACGCTTATGGTTCTCCTTCAGGGGCGGAGCGAGAGCCTTCTCTTAAGCGACTTTCTCCTTCGGGAAAACAATCCTCTTATGCGGAGGTGTTATCTTGAACCTGCTGGTTCTCCTTGATCCTTCGGGGTCTCGTTCGATCACCCTTGGGGCTGACGTGATCGTTTGAGCCTTCGGGCTCTCGTCATGTTGATCCTGCTGGTTCTCATGACAGTAGGAGTCCTTCGGGACTCTGCTCGGAACCTTTGGGTTTCAGTTATGCTAAACTTTCGGGCTCTCGTAATGATGGTAACATTGAGCCTTCGGGAACGTGTGCCATCAATCACGCCGACCTTTCGGGGTCTTGTGACAGAGGAACCTCGATTCCTCGTTACGCTGATCCTTCGGGGTCTCGTAACATTAGTTATGCAGAACCGTTGGGCTCTCGTAACTTTAGTCACTCTAACACTCCGGTGTGTTGTGACAGGGAAACTTCGGTTTCTCGTTGCGCTGACCCTTCAGGGTCTCGTAACATTAGTTACGCTGAGCCCTTGGGCTCTCCTAACTCTAGTCACTAACTCTCCGGTGTGTTGTGACAGGGAAACTGCGGTTTCTCGTTACGCTAACCCTTCGGGGTTTCGTAACATCAGTTACGTTGAACCTTAGGGCTCTCGTAACTTTAGTCACTGACACTTCGGTGTTTTGTGACAAGGAAACTTCGGTTTCTCATTACGCTGATCCTTCGGGGTGTTGTAACATTAGTTACGCAGAACCCTTGGGCTCTCGTAACTTTAGTCACTCCGACACTTCTGTGTTTAGTGACAGGGAAACTTCGGTTTCTCGTTCACGCTGATCTTTCGGGTTCTCGTGACCTGAGTCATTCTTTTTATGACAGAGAGTTTCCAAACTCTCGTGTTGATCGTTCGCGCTCACACAACAAAAGCTATCGTGAACCTTCGGGTGAGCGTAGCAGTGAGTTCTCTCACCAACCTGAGAGCTCTCGTATGCACGGCTAAATTGGCGCGCACGACCGACTTGGCACGTGCAAGCAAAATGGCAATCATGGCGCGTGGGTTCATCCTTTGGCGTGCCATATGCGCGAACACCCTGTTGCTTGCCATGTGCTCGAACATCCTGTTGCTCACCATGCGCTCGAACATCCTGTTGCTCGCCATGCGCTTGAACATCTTGTGGCGCGTAAATAACACACTGCGCGCCTGGTGCGCGAATAACCATATGTGCTCCACGAGTGCGAATGAAAAAGGTGCGCGCACGAGCTCCCTTCCACCTACCAACAGTTCGGCGCACGACCATTTTGGCGCACACGATCGTATAGGAGCGCACGACCATATTGGCACGCGCACGACCATATTGGCGCGCACGCAATCGGTTGAAGTGCACGAACAACTCTTATGATCCTTCGGGGTCTCACAACGCAGTTCACGTTGAACCTTTGGGTCCTCGTGACCATAGCCATACTTATATGACAGAGTTTTCGGACTCTCGCTTGCGCGAAGTGTTCACTAGTGCACAAGAGGTTTACTCTCATGACAGAGTTTTCGAACTCTCGTCCCATGAATTGTTCGCGTGCGCCCATCGTCATCAAGAGCTTTACTCTGATGACAGAGGGATGCCTGCTGCCTAAGGGTTTACGAATCTCTACAGGTAACTATGACACAGTTCCTTTGGATCCTGGTCACGTAGCACGATTCCTGGAATTCCATCAGGAATCAGTGACAGAGTTCCTGCGGGTTCTCGGCACAACATTCCTTAAGGTCGTGAGAAAGGAATTCACAAATAGATTCTGAACCCCTAGGTTCTCATCCGAATCTCTCTGTTTCCACGATTCAGAGTTTTCTGAAAACTCTATGGTCGATCCCCCCCCCCCTCGACGGGAGGGGTCTTCCAAAGGTGTGACTTTATACGTCACTCTACACTCCCAGCTGATTACTATATCAGCTAGCCTGGTTTCGCCAGCACTGATCCTTTCGTTTTTGAACGAACCACCGTCATCTTTCCTCCACCTTCTCACTTTGAGTGGTTGTATTAGCAGATGGAAATGAGCGGAGAATGAAAATGCTTTACATTGCAGTTCATTTCCCCTGGCAGGCCTTGCCAGAATTAGACGGTAGTTTTCTCACTATCGAGAAAGCGTTCGATGGCAACCTCTTTAGGCAAGCGATCGATGGCAATTATGTCTGGCCTTCTTGAAGCAAACCCCCACATACGAGACTTCACCCTTTTTTGGGGGACTCGTTCCTGAGAAGTTTTTACAAAACTTCAATGGGTGTTAAAACTTCATGAAGGCCGTAAGCCTTCCCGGAGCATGCACTCTAGCCAAGACAAAACCGCGAAGTTATGGTCTTAAACTCGGTTTTACCGTTTGATGGAGGCAGCCTCCCCCGTCATTGTACCCTGGGTATAACGACTTGCCTTTTTACACGATAGTCTTCTGAGACTTTCTATTCTTTCCTTACGGGGTTATTGTTTCGAACAATTAGTCCCGAAGGAACATTGTTAGCTGACGTTATAAGAACGATAGCAACAGCGTGGGTGTCTTTTCATTACGTTACAAACGTTTCAAACCCCACCCACAGATAAACAGACATCCGTTTCAGTGCAATGAACACTGGCTAGCCCCTCATATAAAGAGGAGGGGTAAACCAAAGGGATATGATCGCCTCTATAACTGTATATTTTTGTTTGAGAACATGTTCGCTCTCATTCAAGAAAATATTACAGTTAGTCAACGATCAAAATTCTTTTGGCAATAATATTACGATTCGTCGCACATACATTATTCCCACAACCAGATTCATTGCAAACGTTTCCTGGAGGTAGAGAATACGCATGCACTAGCGCAAATGGACAAGTACATATATGCGTGCAAGCGATCTTTCTGCCAATAAGGGCCATATACATGTTCCAATTAGAACTCCGTTCTATTAAGTTGTATATTTATATCCCTTACTGAAACCAGGTTATTCAGTACATTACTTGGCTACTTTTCTGTAGCCAGACATACGGCATTTACGTTCTGTCTCCTTATTGGCATTTTTTCCTTTCTCCCGATCGGAAGTCTTAGTCTCCTACAAAGGCTTTGGCTGGAAACTTCTCTGAAGCATTTCCGTTTCCTAATAGGGAACATTTAATATAAATACTAGTTTACCGATCGGAGACGGAGAAGTACGAACGTTTCTGTCCTAAGAAGGAGAAACCTCCGTTACGGACGTTTCCAATGTTCTCTAACTGAGTTCCGGACACGACTTTTAAGTCAAACTACGCATGTATACTTGTCATGCACACAGTTTGGTGTTACTACTCAGTAGTACACTTATGCTCTTTACCCACCCAACAATAGATTGAAGATACGTCTCAATCCCCTCTTGGGTTTGGTTGGATGCGTTCGGTGATTACCGTACAGTCTCTTGTCCGGAAAGCGATCTCTATGGAGATTCACTATTATATCATAAGCTGTACTGATTAACTGGTTTACCGTTTGGTATCGGTCTTATTCGGCCAACCACACTGGATTAGTGGCAGTTTGAGGGAGAACAGGCTGTTCCCCTTCGTTGCAAGAACGTGCAATTGGTTACATGTCTCAACATCATCTCGAGGTGTGTTTATTGCTATGCACTTCCCCCCCCCCACTGCTGGACAATCCGCGGGTGATGGGTGGCAGACGAGAGGTTCCTCAAAGAGGCCTGTCTTCTTGTCTTCCCTCTGGACCTGATACTCTCTATAATGCATCAAAAGAGAGAGGGGGCCGGCATATGCCATACCATTCCATCCTCATCGGTTGGTCCAATTCAGAAAGGTACTAGCATTCACCTCTCTTAGAGAACCATATAGCAGTACAATGCCTTAGATGGACAGAGAACAACTAGTTGCCCCCATCTGCTCGCGTCATTCCTGGTATAGGAATGAGCTTGTAAAACCACCCAGATAGTGGGCTCCTAGTGTCTTGGAATCATCTTGTATCCAACAAAGTCTTCTTTTTGGGGTCCCCGACTGTGGGTATGCTCGCAGCGGCCCTGATCTTCAGGCTCCCACTCGACTGTTCTCCAGGACCTCAAACAAGATGTATTCCAAGATCGGTGGGGCGGCCTAGAGGTGTGCCTTGTTTTTTCCCCCCATTCGGACTGGCAAAAAAGTCCTCAGCCAAGTCAGGATAAGCAGGATCTTATCAATGACTCCAATAGCTTCGCTATGGCATCCCACAGAATGGTTCCCAGACCTTCTGCAGCTCCTGACGGAGCTCCAATAGCTTTGCTATGGCAACCCGCAGAATGGTTCCCGAACCTTCTACAGCTCCTGACGGAGTTCCAAGGGCTCTTCCTCCACGACACGATCTTCCAAGCAGCCACATGCGAACACTTTCCTAAGCCGTAGCTTTGCCTCGACTTCTCGCCTGGGACGATCCTAAACCACCCCTCTCAGAGAGGCCTTTCCCAACAGGTTACGGAAAAGATGTCTAGGCTCCTCAGACACTTTTCAGCGTCGGTTTTTCAGGCGAAGTGTTCGGTCCTTTGTGATTGATGTCGTGGAAAGGGATTCTCTCCCACCGATGCCTTTACTTATGCAAGTGTGAGATAACTTGTCCCCCGTCGGATCTCAACCTTCTCCTGGGAACGCGGTTCGGGTCCTTCAGTCTCTGAGGGCCCCTCTCTACGAACCGTAGGTCCAGCAGCAGATCGCTTCCTTACACGGAAGATGCCCTTTCTACTCACTTGGGTTTTTGACCAAGAGAGTTAGTGTGTTGTACGATCCAACCTCTGATGTCTCCTACCCTAGGAGACGGGGAGAAGTAATCATCAGCGGCGTTCCTGAGTGAATTGCCAAGACTCAAATCCAAGTGTGCTGTACCCTAGGTGCAGCCCATTTCGAATAAAGAGTCTTCGTTCGGTAACCGGAAACCCATCAACTGGGGTTTTATCCATTGAGGAGTCTGTGGGGTTACCTTAAAAGAACGATACCAGCTCGCCCCCGTGTGTCGGCACTGTTGACCAGCACGGGGAAGGTCAAGAGGAGGACCTCAAGGATTTCCTTCCCCTCTGGGATCGGAAGGCAATTGAGGTTACTCTTAATCTAGACTCTCCTCCATCCTAAGACCCAGAGCTCGTAATGTCACTGGCGTTGCTACGTCCTGGCGTTCAAGAAACTCTGTGGTGCAGATACTTTAAGTGGGCATGTGGAAGCGTCAATCGACCTTCACGGCCCACTACCTGCAAAGACGTAACCCACAAGAACATGGAGACCTTTTCCATTGGTCCTGTGGTGGTCGCACAACAAATGGTCTAAACACCTCAGGCTCCTTGATGGACAAGTAGCAGAGGGCTGAGGCTACCCAGATTATTCTGGGGTGAATGAGTAAGAATGTCTGGCTCCTTTCTTCCTTTCACCTTCTCCCCTCTGGGGAAAACAGCTCCGCAAGCCTCAGCATATCTGACCTCACTTCGCTGCAGGTAAGACCCATTTCCCTTGTGCCTCCTGAGTATAGAAGAATACTTTGTTACGTCCCCAATACCTTTTAGAGGGAGGGTATTGGGTAAGTCTTTAAGAACATTAGGTTCTGTACTCGAGTTCCCATGTTAAAGACAAGCCACACTGTTAGTTCCATTCACACATATGCTTCTGTAGGCCGCTATCAGTGCATTACCTCATATCCGCACTTGATTTTAGTGAGGGTAGGGTACCTTCTACTTTCGATCACAGATCGAAATAGAGAGGACCCCGGGTCATGACCAAGGCCAGTTAGTGAGGACTCCCTCCCTCCTAAGAGTAAGTCACCCTATTATAAATAGCGAAGGTTTGTATATGTGTCGGAACAAATAACAAATTTGGAAATAATTTGTATTTTTCCTAACATACAAACCTGGAGCTATTTATACAAATTGGCCCGCCACCCTGTCCCCCGAGAAGTCCTGCCATAAAGCAAAGTGGTTACTCAGCCGAGAGGTGTGAGTGAGCGGGGTAGCCAGTCTACCCCACCCCCCCAGCCGCTAACTAGCGGATGGGGTAGTTATCCCTCACTAAAATTATCATGGCTCGTCTTTCAGCTGCGCCGAAAGTAATACCCTATTATAAATAGCGAAGGTTTGTATGTTAGGAAAAATACAGATTATTTCCAAATTTTTTATATTCATGTATTTCATTTGTGTATTTAAGAGATGTATAGGCAGCTTGTAAGTCGAATTCCTCTCATGTGGGTTCAAGTAATTATATGTAAATCACATAAGACTTTCGCCATGCATTTCGTTGTATTTTTCATTTAAGTCAGTATATGTAAATTTACATTATTTTTAAGAATTAACTTTTTATATCACTTATTTTGTTACAAAGTCATATGTGTTTGTTTTAGGTATGCTGTATCACACACGAGGTAATAATACATGGTATTATGTCATGTTTATATTCCCACGTGGTTAGAATGTGCATGAAACTTCTCGAAATAGATTTACTCATTTTTGTAATGTTTCGAGGGGTAGGTGGGCAGAGGTAGCTTAGAGAGGGTTGCCTCGCAAGTAAGGTTTGTTCCCCTGTTCAAATTATTGCGTTGGCAACCCTTCCCCCAGAGCCTTGCCCCTAAGCCACAAGAATGATCTATTTAGAAGTATCTAGAAGTGTGAAGTCAATATATATATGTGCCCCTAGGAAATTGTATGCAGCAGAAGAGATCCAGCCTGTCCCTTTGAGAGAGCCAAAGGTCAGCTCTCTTCTCTCAAGTGTGTGCCCTCTCAAACTTGATTAATGATTTCTATCCAACAGTATATTGTCTAGTGCTTTCAGACGTTAATGAAATTTTGAATGGTATTACAAGTGTATAGTGTTAATGTAAGTATTTGTTTAATATAAATTTTTGTAACTGGCCCTGTGAGATTTAGGTAAAAACAGTGAATTGTATTTATTTTGGCTTAACTGTGCGGATACCTTGTGTGATCCAAAAGACATAAGTGTATCAGTTACTTTTATGTATATTTCGTTAAGGGTTTAATCATTACTGTTAAAGTGTTAACTATTTTCATTATCAAAATTAAATATTTCTATAAATTGATTTCCAGTGAAACAAGTGATTGTATAATTTTATAGAGAAATATTTTCTTGTCTAGGTCTAATGTTTTGTTCATATTTAATATTTCGATTAATTTAATTTTGGTGTTAAAATGGATCTTGAAGCAAAGCGAAAAATCTATTTTTGGGTGAGATAGCCGTGTCGTCCTGATGGAAGGTTCCTTTAGGCAGCTTTCTAAGGGATATTTAGCTACAGTGATACTCCCAGAGAATTGACCATAGGTCTCCAGAATTATAACTCCTGGCGCGAGTATCCTTGAGAAAATTCTTAAGGATATCGCATAATATCAGGGGACTTATTTCTTAATACGACACAGCAATCTTCACCCCGAATAGAGTTTTCGCTCTGAGGGGGAAGAGTAGCGAAAATGCAGGGGAGCCGTCATCAAGGTTACCCGGTGGATCCCCTTCCCGTACTACTACAGCGCCCAACATGGCGACTAATTCCTTGTTGCAATTAAGCATGGATGGCTACAGATAGAGTAGTTTCGGGTGGGGATTGTTACGTATGTACATTCCTTTTCTTAGAAAAGGAGGGTGGGTCCATCAGGACGACATGGCTATCTCACCCAAAAATAGATTTTTCGCTTTGCTTCAAAATCCGTTTTTTGGGCTCAAGCCATGTCGTCCTGATGGAAGCTTACCAGAGACTTACTTGAAAGTACTATATCTGTGGGTTTGTATAAGTGCCTTAACCTTAAGTCAGCTTCTATATGGTCACCCAGACCACATAAATATATGACGGTACCATTATTCGTCATATCCGCTAAGCATGGAACAATCTTAGGGCTTCCTGCCCCCTGCAGGGAAACTGTCAACTCTAACTGTAGAAGCAAAAAGGTTTGTATATATGTCGGAACAAATGTAATTAACTACCATAATTTTGTTCACATGTATAGGCAGCTTCAAGTGATTACCTTATTTCTAGGACAAATAAGTAATAAACTCTGGTTAGTTTTATTCAGCTACTTATTGGGGCGAATAAGACGCAAATACACTTTATATATTTATTTGTATAGACAACATAAATATAACAACAAATGTATTAGAATAGAATCATATCCATTTCAGCCAACATTCTAAAGGTACATGTATATTTATCACCTGAAAGGGAAGAAATATATTAGTAAAACATTGCCACTCGAAATTAATGTAAAATTATTAAGATAATTTCACTGTAAATGTTGGATGAGTTTCAACACTGCGTACTAGTGTACACATGGCACTGGTGTTATCAGTTTGATTCTACACCTATAAAGAACAGTCCCAGGGGCACCAGGGTGACCCTTAATTAAAGGTATTACACTGAAAGGTGTTAACACCTTTTCACCCAAACTGTAAAAATCCCAAACAGTTCACTGTTCATCGCAGCACTAGATGACAGGTTTTACAACACTACCTGCCGCCACCACAAAGTGATTCAGCTCGTGCACTTGCTTCGCATAATGTTTATAGAAGACTCTAGAGGATTTCCAACCAGTGTATGAGTGGAGTCTATCAAAGTCCATATACTGAAAAAAGGTTAGCGAGGAAGCAATCTTTCTCGGATCATGACCTGCGTTTGTACTGTCAGGATCTACTCTGCGAATGAAGTTGGTGAGCTTCGCCCTCAGTTGTTTCAGGGATAAGTTTGATCCTGAGATTTCGCCTTTGAAGAGCTGTCCTACCTTGGAGTCTGAAGTTCTTCGAAGATAGACCTTTAGACACTACTGGACATAGAGAGACATTTTCCTTCAGAGGGCAGTTTCTCCAGGGACCCCACTTTTTTGGTGGGTCGCTCGTTTTTGGCGAGAAAGGTAGGATCGGGAAAAAGATTCAGTTCTCCCACTTCTGTGAACTGAATATGGCCCCCGTCTCTTGATAGGGCTACTATTTCACTAACTCTAGCCCCTGAGGCTATAGCGAACAAAAATATCACTTTTTGTGTTAGATCCTTTAGAGAGCAATCTTCATTGTTCAAGTTCGAAGCTTAGTGCAAGACTTTGTCCAAAGACCATGAAATTGGCTTCGGAGGGGCTGCTGGTTTAAGTCTAGCGCATACCTTTGGAATCTTGTTGAAGATTTCGTTCGACAGGTCCATCTGGAAGGCGTATAGAAGAGGTCTAGTCAAAGCCGACTTACATGTAGTTATCGTGGTGGAAGCCAAACCTTGTTCGTAAAGGTGGATGAAGAAGGACAGGCAGAAGTCTATCGAGATTTCTGTCGGCTTTTTTGTTTTATCAAAGGCGACCCACTTCTTCCAAGATGATTCATATTGTCTTCTGGTTGATTGTGACTTGTATTCTTCTATAAAGTCGATACTGTCTTTCGAGATCCCAAATCTTTTCTTGACTGCTAAGGCAAGAAAATCATGAGATGAAGGCTTTGGGTTCCCTGTGATGAAGCGAAGACAGTCGACTTCTGAACCAGATGGGATAGAAATGGGTTCGGTAGAGGAAACAGCCTCAACTTCAGTTCTATCACCAGAGGGAACCAATTGCTCTTGAGCCCCCAAGTTGGGGGCCACCACTGCTGCTGTCCCCTTGAAGGATCTCGGCTTGTTGAGGACCTTCAGCAGGAGATTTGTTGGCGGGAACAGATATATATGACTCCATCTGTTCCAATCGAGGGACATGGCGTCCGTTGCTTCTGCCCGAGGGTCCTCGTATGGGGCTACGTATCGAGGTAGTTTCTTGTTGTCGCTCATTGCGAAGAGGTCGATCTGCAGTTCTGGGACTTTTTCCAAGGTGAAGGAGAATGAGTCTGCGTCTAGGGACCATTCTGAATCTATCGGCTTTAGCCTGGATAGAGCGTCCGCCGTCACATTGCGGAACCTTTGTAGGTGAACTGCTGATAAGTGCCATCTTTTCTTTTTTGCCAAGCGAAAGATGGCCAACATTACGTGATTGATGTAGGGCGATCTCGAGCCTTGTCAGTTCAGACATCTCACTATCACTTCGCTGTCCAAGACCAGCTTGATGTGGGCTCATCTGTGAGGGGATAGCTTCTTCAACGTCAGGAGGACTGCCATGGCCTCCAGAATGTTGATGTGAAAGGTCTTGAATAGGGATGACCAGGTCCCTTGAGCTTTCCTTTGATGGGAATGACCTCCCCATCCTTCCGTCGAGGCATCCGTGTGGAGGATTACCAATGGTTGAGGTGGTTGTAAGGGAATAGTCCTTGCTAGGCTCTTGACCTTCGACCACAGCTTCAGAAGCGATCGTAGTAAGGTCGGTATCAGTCTCTGTAGATCTCTTCGAGCGTTTGATGCGTATCTTCTCCAGACTCCTGACGCATCTTTCAGCTGTGCTCTTAGCACTGGATCTGTTACTGCTGCAAACTGGAGAGAGCCCAGTACTCTTTCCTGTTGGCGTCTTGAGATCCTGTTGGATTTCAGTAGTCTCTTGACAGAACCCACGATCTCTCTCCTCTTCTTTGGTGGAATGAAGAGGCGGTGTGACTGCAAGTTCCAATGGATTCCCAACCATTGAAACTCTTGAGCTGGAGAGAGGCGAGACTTCTTGTAGTTATCTTGAATCCCAGATGTTCCATGAACTGGATCACTTTCTTGGTTGCCTGCACACAAGCAGTCTTGGATGCTGCCCACACCAGCCAGTCGTCCAGGTATGCAGCAACCTGAACGCCTTCTAAGCGTAGCTGTTGTACGACTGCATTCGCAAGTTTCTTGAAGATCCTTGGGGCTATGTTTAGTCCAAAGGGCATGGCTCTGAAGACATACTTTGTCTTCTGAAGCTTGAATCCTAGGTAGGAGAGGGGGCATCTGACTGGAAGGTGCCAGTAAGCATCTGCCAGGTCTATTGAGACTGTGTACGCTCCTTTCGGTAACAGGGTCCTTATGTGTTGTAGGGTTAACATCCGGAACTTGTTGTTCTCGATGAACTTGTTGAGTGGAGACAAGTCTACAATGACTGAGTTTGTCAGAGTCCTTCTTGGGAACACAAAACAGCCTTCCCTGGAATTTGATGGACTTTGCTTTTCTTATAACCTTTTTGTTCAAAAGTTCTAAGGTATATTCTTCGAGTAAGGGGTTGGAGTGTAAGAAGAACTGAGGAAATGAAGGTGGAGATCTGTTCCATTTCCATCCTAGTCCATTCTTGATTAGGTTGTGGGTCCAGGGATCTAAGGTCCAACGATTTTGAAAGTGGAGGAGTCTCCCTCCTACCTGGAGCATCTCTTTGCTTGGATGGTCCTGAGAGTTTGCCACCCTGACCACGTCCTCCCCTACCGCGTGAGAGGTTTCTTGAGGAGCCCCGTCTAGATCTTCTTCCTTTCAGGCGAAAGGTAGTAGTGTGCCTCTCAAAACCTGGGTTGAAGGCTGGTGACTGGGCTACCAGCTGTTGAGGCACCACTTGGAAAGTGGTTTGTGGTTGAGCAACCACCTGGGGCATCGTGGTCATGGTGACCGTGGGATGTTGTACAGGTCGAGAAGGTAGTCTTGGCTTCTTCGTCTTCCTCTTAGGTTGGGGACCAGCATCAGGGGAAGATTTTCTCTTAGAAGACATTCCCCACTTTTGGAGAAGATTCCTATTCTCCGTGGCGGCTTTGGCGACGACTTCTTGGACTACTTCCTTTGGGAAGAGGTCCTTGCCCCAGATACAGGAAGAGATCAGCTTCCTGGGTTCGTGTTTAACCGTTGCATTGGCAAACACAAACTCTGCAGGCCCTCCTGGCCTTTGCAAAAGCGTACAAGTCCTTGACTAGGGTGGCCATGTGCATCTTGGCCAGGACTGTGTACATGTCTGGGGTGCTAGCAACACCTGCACACATCTCCATGCAGTTCTGGAGGGAAAGAGAGGCTGCTAGTCTCTCCTTTGTCTCCTGTTCTCTTCTCAGGAGAAAGTCCGACCACTTCGGGAGGTTCTCGCAGAACTGCTGTCCTGCGATGTCTGCATCGAGTTTCGAGACTGAGAAGGTTAGGTGGACCTCCTTCCAATCCTTCTCATCCATGGGCAAGGCCAGAGACAATGTCCTACACTCCTCTAGCGTAGGACATGGCTTCCCTGCCTCAAGTGCCTTCATCACACTTTGGAGAGCTTTCGACGAGAAGGGGAAAGCTCTTGAAGAAGGAGCAAGAAAAGTAGGGTGTTTCGTGCTCAGTGCAGAAACTCCAGTGTAGGTATACCCTGCCTTCTTTAGGCTACTCGTCAAGATAGCCTGTGTCTTGTCGTGGTTGAAAACCATGACTTCCTTGGCTCACTCTTCAGCCGGATGAAACATTCCGGGTAAGCTGCAAAGTTTGGCCAGAATTGGATGTCGTCCAGGGGGATGTCCCCCATCTTCTCCAAAACGTAGAGTTTTCCATTCGTGGTGGGCATAAACTCTGCATACCTCCAGGGATTGGTTTCGGAGCATGGTGGCAGGTTGCTTGAAAGACCCACGAGAAGTGACTATGCGGGTTGCTTCACGGAATTCCTTCCGTATATCTACGTTCTCCTTAGGTAGAGAGTCCATCAGCATCATGATTTGGGACATAAATGCTTGACCCAGCGGGTCTAATGGAGGGGTAGGGGCCGAAGACGTTGACGGCACAGGCTGAAAGGGGTCCTCTGCTTCCGTCGACTCGAGATCCTCGTCTCCTTCAGGTGGTTGGGCCACCTCTTCCTCAGGATCCTCTTGAAGGAGATCCTTTTCGGTGTCTGAGGACACTTCAGACATCCTCTCCTGGTGGATGTCCATGCCTTTCAGAGCTTCATTGATGTCGGCCTCAATTGCGAGCTGGATGCAAGGAGGCTCGGGTCGTGCCTGAGGTACGACGGCATCAGCTGTTGCCTTCGGGAACAGCATGCTTCTTATAAGTTCACTGGGTAGGTACAGTCCCAGAGAGTTCTTCTGGAACCCTCGTACCCATTTCCGAAGCTTTTCCCTCGCAGTGTCCCTTGACTCTGTTGACTTGGGATCACCGAAACCCTCCGTCATCAAGGCCGAGCAGACGTTGCAGTCCTTGGGATCCCAGTATCTCAAGGTTTCAGTTGCGATGGAGCAGCGGGCATGAGACCTGCACATGGTGTGACCACAAAAGTTCTTACTCTTGTGGTTACAGTACATCACCTCGCACCACCATGGTCTCCTCCTGTAAAGAAAGGAAAGTGAAATGAGTATGGAGTAATTTATCACACTTGATATATTTATATATTTCTATATTCATGCATAAATGGCACTACTATTATCATTATAGCTTAGGATAGTAAGCTAGAAAGAAAATAGGAAAGACACATATCTGTATCTCCTGTCCAGACAATTGCTGTGACCTCCCTCAATATTAATATTTAGAATTTCCTTATTAAGGAAAAGCTAGAGTGGAAGAGCTCTAATCTCTAGAGCTAAAATTAGTGTATACTAGCACTAACCCTTCCATTATGGAATATTAATATTGTAGGGTAAGGAAATTAAGTGCTGATGGCCTATGGCTAATCAGGCTATTGAAGGAATACTTCTTCAATATTATAATTGGTCTCAACAATGGACTGTGAAAGGACACACAGAATATGTTGGAAAATATAAACTACTGTATATTATATACTATAGTTTTCTGCCTGCAGTATGTACTATACTGCAGAAATACTGGCTACTGAATAAACTTATACTGTAGTTCTGCCGGCATGCAGCCGGCTAGGCTAGTACCTGACAGCACTAGCCAACAGAGAGAGAGAAAGCATGGAGAGAAGGGCTACCTTATTATTATAGTTTAGTACAATAAATAGGGTTGTAGCGACTACGGTCCCTACTGCCTTCTTCCAGAATGAGGGCTCAAATGGAAGGAGGGATTGTATCATTCTAGCTTCCATCCAGCCACAGAATCTGTTGGCGGCTGCTCTGCCGGTTCTAGGGTTTGTGGATGGTAGTCCAAGAGAGGACTGAAGAACACTCAAAGACATAAGGGTCTCCCACTGGCAGCTGTCATGGCTGGCAAAACCTTTCCCGGAGCCTTTTGTCCGTTAGGTGGAAGGTCGAAGCGGCAATCAAGCCGCCTGTGTAGGAGCCTGGCCGGCATTGTAATCCACCCGGCAAGCGGGGAGATTGTAGAATACCGGCCAAAGGCGTTGCGACGGTTAGGCCATCGCTAAAGGACAGAGAGGGGAAGGGAATAGGGTCTTGTGTTTCGTGTCGGAAGAAGGCGGCACAATTGCCACCCACTCTCGGTCACAAACTCAGAAACATCGTTTCTATACCGGCGCCGTCTTGGGCAGCAGAAGAATATCGATTCCTCAGCCCAAGACCTTGCCGAAAACAAGACATGTCTTCTAGACCACAAGGGAGAAGGTGGCGGCAATGTACTACCACTTTCGGTTGTGGGCTAGGGAAGCCAGGCTTCCTATGTCTGCAACTGTAAACAGGCAAGGGAGTGACTATTCCCCCAGCGGTAGAGTTGCTGACATCAAGACTGAATACTCTGAGTTACTGTCGTAATTCAAAGGCGGGATACTCACCGGCAAAGAGGGAAGACAGAAAAACACCTAGTCAAACCGGAGTACACTACTCTATGGCAAGACCAAGATAGGGTTGTCGCCTATTGGCGACACTCAGAGGGAAGGTAAGGTTTACCCTTAAATCTCTAAAAGAGACGAGTATCGAATTATATAAATAATTCTAGGAGATATACTATCTCCTATAGAATTGATAAAACGATACAAGAGGGTAAACGGGGATAATGTACGAAAGTATACTAAAACACATTAGGCTAGCCTAGTGTGAGTCGAGATCTCGGCTACGCTATGTCACCGAGACTATCGTATACGATTGACACATTTCATAGAAGAGGAAATATACGTGCGTAATCTTATCTTCACTAGTATAATTTTGCCTAAATAGCTATAATTCATTAAAGCTAAATACCGGGAACTTTGTTCTACTGACTAAATAAGGCATACTGTATATGGCGAACGACAGCATCCAAAATGGTGCCTCTGGTGGACGGCTAAGCTCCAATAAACACATCCAAATTATATGAATTAAACTGTGAGAAGGGAGCTAAAAATTATACACAGGAGAGATTAAATACTCAAGTTTCCAGAGGCTGAAGATGCTGGAGAATGCATGATAAATCCAAAATATTAGTAACACAAACACCGAGAGCAAGCGGGAGATACACCATGCTTAATTCGCTACTAACAAAGGAATGTATCGCCATGTTGGGCACTGTAGTAGTACGGGAAGGGGATCCACCAGGTAATCTTGATGATGGCTCCTCTGCATTTTCACCACTCTTCCCCCTCAGAGCGAAAACTCTATTCGGGGTGAAGATTGCCATGTGTCGTATCAAGAAATACGTCCCCTGATATTATGCGATATCCTTAAGAATTTTCTTAAGGATACTCGCGCCAGAAGTTAGAATTCTGGAGACCTATAGTCAATTCTCTGGGAGTATCACTGTAGCTAAATATCCCTTAGAAAGCTGCCTAAAGGAACCTTCCATCAGGACGACATAGCTTGAGCCCAAAAATCTTTTTGTATTAGTGTTGTAACTTTTTATAGAATATATTTATTTTGTAAAGAGTAGGCTATTATTTCGATCACCCATATTTCTTAACAGAGCTTAGCTTGTAATACCTGACTATGAACGAAGTAAGAGGTTGTTTTGAATAGTTCTTGTTAAATCACCCAGTTTTGTTTTGAGTGTACATAAGAGACCTTTGGATATTCAGTATTTTTATATATTGCCATCTGGGAATTATGTAATTTTCTCAAAGCTCAGCTATTAATTTTCAAGTATGAAAGATTCATGTAATATAATCAGGTGAGTTTGGAGCTCAGGAGTTTATATAATTTGCCAGCTGTAAAGATATATATATATATATATATATATATTAGATGCAATAAGTGTATGGCAATGAGCATGAACTAAGGTCTCGTAGAATTGTGTTGTATATATGAATCGTGGCCATAGGGGGCTCTGGCACCTGGAAAGTCATAAGTAAATAAGTTGAACAGCTAAATGTGATAAAGGGAGTAACAGGTTTATTATAAATCTATAGAAGTGAGTGGATTTAAGGACTGAAAAGACGCTGCAAAAAGACTTCAGTTAATGCCCACATATTTTGCGGTACTACCTACCTACCAAGAAGTCTTACGTCACATGCGTTAAACTTGACCACCATGTGTAATATAGATATATAGATGATGTGCTAGGTATACTATAAATGATAAACTACGTCGATGGAACAATCACTTAGAATGCATAAACCTTAGCTCAACTTTGTCATTACTACACATACTGTACACACACACACACTACTGTATATATATATATATATATATATATATATATATATATATATATATATATATATATATATATATAAAATTGCGGTTTCTTTACTTAGTTTTCATTTTATTTCAGAATGTGTAAGAATTCATAGCAACCTCATATGAAATTCTCATGGCAAGCTTCACAAAACCGATATCCACATAAGCTAGCATGCAGAAACAGCCAAATAATCAAAGCTTCATTTTCACTATATCGATTTTCATTTAAAAAAATGTTTAAGAACTTAGAATTTTTCACTATGCACATCAAACGCATAAAGAAAATCCTTAAAGTTTACAATTGTTTTAAAACACTTTCGGGTCTTTTTGAGTTCTAACTTCCAATAATCCCTCCCACCCCATCCCTCAGTCTCAGTTTCACTCAACACTTCATCTGCGGTATGGTGTTACTTTAGTGCTCATATGTGTAATTGCGTGTTAGCAAGAGTTCATTCTTTAAGTGATAATTTATAAAAGTGTTCACCGTGACTTTGCAGTCTTTAATTTTGTAGTTAAGGTTAGTAATTAACCGTATACTTCTAAAATCACCCATCTATTTATTTACGCGAGAAAGGTCGGCCTAGACATCATATTTGGAATGCGGCGGGATGAAATCAAACTGAGATTTGTAGTAACCATCTGGCAAGAACCTTTACATTTATTTTCCATCGTGGTGGTGCTCTAGGATGATTGTATAAAATCAGTAAAAGTAGAAAAGAAAGAAGAAAAAAAAAAACCTTAGGTTAGGTCACGATGGATGTATAGCCTGAATGTTTTCAAAGATAGCAAGGAGATTTGTATCGTACCTATCTTGAAATCAAGCAGAAAATCTTTGTTTTGTGACAAAATTTTTGAAATACTTGAAGTTAGCTCATTTTGTTTAAAGGGTTTTGAATTTGCCGGTTACTTCAAAGTTTCGGTGTGTTCTTAGACAATAATTTTTTAACCGTTGGTTGTCTACTATGTATATTGATAACTTATAGTGAAACCCGTTGCTTCACATATTTTTTTATCGCCATTTACCTTTTCAGTATTCATCATCATATCCAGTATTAGATAGGCCTAAATTTGTTCATATGTCGCTTACCAAGTATCGTCAACATAGTAGAAAATCTTGATTGCTGCCATTTGAGTATCTGCTGGGAATGTTACAAATTCTAATGATAATGATTTGATGAACAGGACGAGTGTTGCAATGTTAGTCCACTCTCGCTCTCCTCATTATTATTCACTTTTTTTTCTTCAAATAATGATCAATCATTAGCGTAGATAGTAGCAACCAGCAACATCCTACCCAGAGCCTTTAGGGACAATCGATAGTTTCTTCATCAAGTTTGATATAATTTACTTCCTCACGCTTGGAAATGTTGTTGCTCTGGTACTTATTTAGAACTTTATAAAAATCGTATAGGCCCAGAGAAGACTAGTCGCATAGGCTCAAGTTGTTGCAGGTTGATTTATGTCACTAAACTTTGTACTGAAGTGATTTTTGAATGAAGAGAGTAAGCATATGTGTATTATTCATACGAAACAATGAAAGGCCATAAATATTAATTTGATTTATTTTTAAATAAAATAAGATGATTGACATTGTTGTCGTAGTGTTAATAGTTTTGTATCGCACACTTTGGCTAGACTTAGTTAATAATATTTCGTGAATGTTCATTAATTTAATGTTATTAGTATAGGATATTGTTAATCTGTTTCAGAAATGATATTTTTCAACAATTAGTTAAGGTAAACCCCATTCCAGGAATAACTATGTCAGACAGTCTATGGTATTTTTAATAACATTTCCTCTATTAGACTTGTATTACCATCATTTTAGATTTAGAATTAGACATTTTCCCATATCTTCTCATTCACATATAAGAGATGTCAGTGTGTCGATTATATCAGTTCTACCCTGATATAGATGCATAATGCATAGCATATTTCTTGCTGATAAATGCAGACCTCGCAGTTAAATGAAAGAAGCTGAAAATAATTACTCCCATACAGGTGTACTGAGGTTAAATCTACAAGATATTTGTCGTATACATTCTTTGGAATTTATAGTATCGCACAACATATTCCTCGTTAATTATCAAATCCGCACTATCGAAGCACTTAAAAACAATAGTCTTTAGCTTTTTCTTGAAAGCCTTCCTGGTATCTAGAGGCCCAGTGGTTGCTTGTCATGTAGTCTTTTTATCGCATATTTGACAGCTCTAGAATTTACAGCGGAGGTACCCTTCAAGAAAAAGCTAAAGACTTCTTTGATAAGTGATACAATGTCTTAGGTTAGGATAGTAAACATGGAGACCACTCGCACGGCAAGGACCCAGTGCCTTAGCATAGGCGGAAGTATTAGTAAGTAGAACGTTCAATAACTTGAAACAATCTTACTTGTTTTACTTGTTTTGGGTTTAAATCCAACCCTCCACTGAAGTCGAGTGAACTACTACTCTGGCGGGTCCATATCAATCATCTAACGAAACATTTTCATTATAACTTATACAATTCTTTGATTGTAGCATCTTCCAAATCATATGATCTTGTGAAAAGTAATGTCTTTAGTTTCTTCTAAAATTCAATTGCTCCCTTTAAGTCCTTCATTTCAGTTGGCAGTTTACTATAATGTCTACGCGCACAGTAGCTAAAAGCCCTTTCACCAAATTTACTATTTGTTCTTGGTTCAGATAGTCTATATTTGTCACTCATGTGTCTTATGTTAACATTTGTTTCTAGTTGTAGGTTGTTTAGGCATTCTTTTAGATATTTTGATTCGTTGGCTGATAACTTGAATTTTCTTTCCACACATCTTAACTCTATTCTGGCTTTAATAGGCAGCCATTGTAATGCAATGGGTATAAGAGTAATCCTTTCTCAGTGTAGGACTACTTTTTATCAATCTTGCTCCCCCGTTTATTACTTAGGCTAAAGGGGCCCATACACGTTCAAAAAAAGCGTTTTTGATATCAAAATTTTGATGCAAAATTTGAGTATATGTGGGACGTTTTGATGTCAAAAAAAAAAGATTTGAAGCAAAATTTTGATGGATCAAATCCGTTTGATTTTTTTTGACGAGTCGTCAAATTTTTGATGCGTGTGTGGGCTCCTGTCAAAATTCTGATCAAACTTTTTAGTTCGCAGGTGACTGACGAGGAGATAGGATCACTATGTCTGTGAAGGAGACCGAAAAGAAATTTTTTTATTGAAGTTTTCGACCCCTTGATTATTCTACCGCTTTTTTATTAGACTCCTTGCATATTCAACCCCTTATTTATTTGACCCTTTTACTTATTCGATCGTTTACTTATTCAACCCTTTGATTATTCTACCTCTTTCTTGTACCCGTTGGAATACTAACACTAGAGAGCTATTGGGTCCTTTGACTGTCCAGACTACTATATTGGATCCATCTCTCTGGTTACGGTTAATTTTTCTTTAGCCACGAATGAAAAAATGCAGGATTTTTGTATTAGTGCACATACACACATATATCTATGAAATATATGCATACAAACACACGCACACACATACACACACACACATATATATATATATATATATATATATATATATATACATACACACACACACACACACACATATATATATATATATATATATATATAATATATGCATACTGAAAAACTTGAAATGTTTCATTTTTCCTTGTTTCCTTTCCTCACTGGGCTATTTTCCCTGTTGGGACCCCTGGGCTTGTAGCATATCCTGCTTTTCCTACTAGGGTTGTAGCTTGGCAATTAATAGTAAATAGTAAATGACCGAAAACAATATATTTTTACCGAGAATTTCCGATTATTATTATGGTTTATTTTAAGTGTAAACTATTTGTAATTACAGGTTTCATTGTCAACGAAGAACTCATGTTGTTGTTGTTGTTCTTTGTGTTGTTATTCATATTGTTTTAGGATGGCTACTACTACTACTACTACTACTACTACTACTACTACTACTATTATTATTATTATTATTATTATTATTATTATTATATCGTGGTAGATCATTTAATTGGTTAACGTATTATTTCACACATTTCACGTTCAAATGAATCGATTTATATTTATAGACCGGTATATATACATACATACATACACACACACACACACACATATATATATATATATATATATATATATATATATATATATATATATATATATATAGACCTGCATTTTATT
Source organism: Palaemon carinicauda (assembly GCF_036898095.1). NCBI lineage: Eukaryota > Metazoa > Arthropoda > Malacostraca > Decapoda > Palaemonidae > Palaemon > Palaemon carinicauda. The sequence goes on from NC_090746.1 coordinate 55,345,988, forward strand.
ACAGGGATTTGTAATGGTCTGTAATGTGTATACTTATGTCCTTAGTCGTGTGTATAGCGCTTAGTCATTGAGGTTGTCGGCGAATGTTGAGGGATAAGACCTTCAAAAGTTCAAACTACCAGTGAATGTATTTATGTTGATCAGGCTGACACAAGTCTCTTTTTATAGTTTATATATGAAAGATCTATTTTGATGTCCATTTCCGACGTTTACCATGAGGTTTATCAGAGTACAATGCCAACACTAGTGCTATGGCCATTGATGCATCCATGTCGAAGATTTTGACGATACTGAATTTTGATGGGAAAAACGCCTATACGTGTGTGGGCAATTATGCATCAAAATTTTGACGCTTTTTTTAACGTGTATGGGCCCCTTAAGGGTTACTCTCTTGGTTCTATCGACTCAGGACCTATGAGATAAGTTTAGTGTTACACTCTTAGGTATTTTGGGTATCACACAGCTTCTTCTTCTTCTTATTATTATTATTATTATTATTATTATTATTATTATTATTATTATTATTATTATTATAAGCTAAGCTACAACCCTAATTCGAAAAGCAAGATACTATAAGACCAAGGGGTCCAACGGGAAAAAATAGCCCTGTGAGTAAAGGAAAAAAGGAAATAAACTATATAAGAAGTAATGAACAGTTAAAATATTTTAATAGTGGCGTCATTAAAATAAATCTTTCCTATATTAACTGTATAAACTTCAAAATAGAACAAGAGTAAGAGAAACAAGGTAGACTAGTCTGTCTGAGTGTACCCTAAAGCAAGAGAACTCCACCCTAAGACAGTGAAAGACCATGGTATATACACTACTGGACTACCCAAGACTAGAGAACAATGGTTTGATAGTGAAGTGTCCTTATCCTAGATGAGCTGCTTATCATAGCTAAAGTCTCTCTTCTACCTTTACCAAGAGAAAAGTAGCCACTGAACAATTACAGTGCAATAGTTAACTCCTTGAGCAAAGAAGAATTGTTGGGCAATCTCAGTGTTGTTAGGTGTATGAAGACAGAGGAGAATGTAGAAAGAATAGGCCAGAATATCAGGTGAATGTGTAGGTAAAAGAAAAAGGAGCCGGAACGAGAGAGTGGGATCCAATGTAATACTGTAGCCAGTAAAAAGACCCAATAACTCTACCATGTTGATTGCCAAATCCACAAGGAAACACCGAGAGAACAAGAAAGTCTTCATAATCGTCTTGAAAGCCTTAATATTAAAAGTCATTCGGATCATTGGATGCCCAGTTGTATAGTCTTGGGACCACATAATTATTCGAAAGCTCTAGAACAGGGATGAAGAACCTGCGGCCTTAAGGCCGCATATGGCCATCTGGACCATCAAGTGTGGTCTTCTAAGGCCTTTGATATATGTACAGTATGTGTAGTATATTTCTGCTTTGACACTGAATATTGTGTGATTGAAATCATTCTATTGTATGTGCACACATACAAATATGTACACACAGACAATAGGAAAATTGTGTTCAGTGATGTACCTCCCAGAGAATGGAAGCAATTTTTCCTTGAATTCAATGAATCCTAACTTAATACAATTAGCAGTTTTTCCTTGTCAGATGCAACAGCTGTTGTAGCTGACAAGGAAAAAGTGCTAGTTGCAGCGAGTGAGTGATTTAACATATGATGGACGAGAGAGTTCCTGTTTTGTCCATCTCCTCACTGTGATCTATGTTAGTTTTAGATGAGTCAACAGGTTTCAGATTTTTTGGGATAAAAATGTTTTAGTTGTGCTTTCACTGATGAGTTTTGATTGTATGAAAAACAGCTTCCTTTAGGTAACCTTAATGCAAGGACAAGAGGAACAGACATTTTTAAATATAAAACTTACCCGCTGGTTATATAAGAATGGCTAAAGTCTCTAGACGCCCGGCAAAAAATTCAAAATCTCGTGGCTTATCGCAGATATGCCAGGTGTACACTACCGACCTCGCGGTACCACAGGTAGAACTATACCAAACCCTTCAGATCTTCTTCTGCCGCCATTGCTGGCTGTACTATTGGAAATTCTCTCGTTAACTTACTCTGTTTTGGACGTTATTTGGTGATGTACTACGTTTTTTGAGTTTGGGGTTTCGCTTAATTGGTTTCTTTTTCATTTATTCTTGAAATCTTTTTGTTTGGGGTTATCTTAAATAATTTAACCTTTGTTTTATGTTTTCGGTCTTTTCTTTCTCTTACTTTTTTAATATGGCCGACCCCTCCCCTGTAATTCGAAAGTGTGTTAAAGGTTGTCGTACTCGACTTCCTAAGGCTTCTGTGGACCCTCATAGTATTTGTATTAAATGTAGGGGAAAATCATATTCTTTTGGGGATTGGTGTGATGAATGCGTTTCATTAACCGATAACGAGTGGGTAACATATGAACATTACATTAAAAGATTAGAGAGAGACAGGGTTAGGCGCAGTTCATCGCGTTCTGTTGATTTGTCCTTACCTAATGTCATTGATCCTATTCCATCCCCCGTAGTGGTAGATCAACAACCGAAGGAACCTTCTATGGAGGATATGTTTACCGCGATTCAGGCTCTCAGTGAAAGAGTCGAGTCTTTAGCGGCAGATAAAAATCAGATTTTTCCGAGATCAATGTGCTGAAAAATCGTAACTTTGGAAATGTGAAAAGTGTTTCGAATGTGTTTAGTGTTGTGGAGGGTACGTCAGCACGATCCTGTCGTTCGCCCAGCCTACGACCTCTTTCAAGCTCCCGAACCCATGGGAGAAGTAATGTCAGATGGCAAAAGGGAACGAGAGGCTTCATCAATCGTACAGACGTCCCCTCGAGCGTTCCTGCTGTCGTAACACAGGTCGCTCACCCTCATCATAGAAAAGATGAGGTTGGTGCGTTATCACCTTCCTCCGATGAAGGTTCGTTTAGCGAGACCTGGCGTCACGCGTCCAGACCGCTCAAAAGGAAGTCTCACGCGGTCGCTCAACGACGCGAATCACCTATGCGTCGACCAGGCTGTAGTACCTGGAATACACCTGAGCGTTTTCATTCTCCTGACACTTGCACACCTGCGAAACGCTCTGCCCGTGGTCTTGTAGATGTCAATGTGTTACAGTCTGACTCTGAACTTATGCCTGTTGCTATTCATGCTCCGCCGCTTCCGTCAGACTGACTTTTGTCGCCCAAAAGTGCGAAACGTTTTGATAGTGATATAGAAGACGATCTCCCTTTAGAAAAGGAGTCGAATGTATCGCATACCGGCGATCCTAAGTGGTCTATGCTTTTGGGCATGAAACAACAGCTCCTGTCGTTGATGCGGTCTTATCAACCTGCGGTTGGGCGTCAGTCTTTGGACCCGTTGTCGCACAGGCGGCCTGTTGTCTCTGGTTCTGACGTGTTATCGCACAGGCGGTCTCCTGGTCGCAGTGCTCAACGGCAGGTTGATTTATATGGGTCGCGTCAGGGAACTGTTGCCAGACTAAAATCAACTTTTGAACGTTTTTCTGCCAAAAGCGTTGACGTTCATCTAGACAAGGGTGGTAACGGACGCGATGCGGAATGGCGGCGGCGACAAGTGGACGCAATGCGTCACCGTGATGGCTCTCGGTAGTCTACTTATGATGCAACGGAGCATCAGTGTCAACAGTAAGCGTCCACGCGACGGCTCTCGCCAGTTGACCCTTGACGCCGAGCGTCGGTCCTTTCATGGCGTCACACACCAGTCAACCTTGACCTCCCCACTTCAGTTGGATGCTGTTTCCCCAGACTACAGGCGATTTTAAATAGAAAACTATTGATCGCCCAATAGAAGTGGAGGCTGAACTTAGCAAGCATTCTCATTCCGACACTGACCCTTCGGTTCAGGCTGCAGCAACAGCTGCACTGCCAGATGATGAACCGGAGGAGGGATCTGACATGGACGAACCATTGGAAGCTATTTCAGAAGAGGAAGAAGAGAAACATTATCAACATTGTGTAGATCTTAAGAAATTAATGTTAATTTTCACAGGACTTTTTCCTGACCACTTTACCCCTGTGGCTCCTCATTCTCCCCCATCGGAATTTACCCTGGGGAAGGCTACTAAAGTGCCTATTTTCACTAAGATGGTGCTCTTACGCTCTTCTAAAAGAGCCTTAAAATTGATGGGTTCTTGGATGGATTCTAAGAGGACTCTTGGCAAATCGGGCTTTGCTTTTCCACCCGCAAGATTGGCTTCCAAATCCAGTGTTTGGTACGAGATGGGAAGTCCTGGGCTTGGGAGTTCCTGCCTCTGCCGTGGGAGATTTCTCGAGCCTGGTGGATTCTTCTTGTCGTCTGGCCTTGAGGAAAAGAAAAGTGTGGTGGTCGATGACAGAGTTTGACCATTAATTAAAGGCTTGTTCAGGGCCTTTGAAGTTTTTGATTATTTAGACTGGTCTTTGGGAACCTTAGGAAAAAAGGTTTCTGAATTGAAAGGCACGGACACTAGTGGGCTTATTCATTTGATGTCCTGTACGGACAAGGGAGTGAGGGATGGCTGTAACGAGTTAGCTGCTCTGTTTACGGCTGGAGTGATTAAGAAGAGGGCCACTCTGTGTTCCTTTCTCTCAGCGGGAGTTTCCCCTTACCAGAGATCGGAATTGCTATTCTCTCCAGTGTCATCTACTCTATTCCCACAAGAGTTGGTAGGGGAAGTTGCCACTGCTCTTACCCAAAAGGCTACGCATGATCTAGTGGCCAATATGGCCAGGAAAGTTCTACCTTCTTTTTCGTCCTGTAAACCGAAGGAAGGTACTTCTGGGGTACAACCCTCTCAGCCCTTTCGTGGTAAACCTACTGGAAGGGGTTCCTTCAGGTCCGATGGGAGGAAATCTAAGAAGAGAGGAGCCAAGACCGGCCGAGGTGGAGTCTGACTGCCCTATCCTTCAGACAGCAGTAGGGGCCAGGCTGAATCACTTCTGGAAGGCCTGGGAGAAGAATGGAGCGGACCCTTGGTCCATCCTAGTGTTGAAGGAGGGATACAAAATCCCATTTTTATCAAATCCTCCACTAGTCACAGATCCGGTGGATCTTTCGCCCAGATACAGGGAGGGGCCAAAGAGGCAGGCCATGCGGCTTCAGATGTCTCTGTTACTGGAGAAGCGAGCAATAGAGAGGGTACAGGATTTAACATCTCCGGGGTTTTACAACCGGCTTTTCTTAGTTCCCAAAAGTTCAGGAGAATGGAGACCGGTTCTGGACGTAAGTGTTCTAAATGGCTACATCCAGAACACGACGTTTACCATGGAGATGCAGAAGATGGTTCTGCAGCGGTAAGGAAGGGCGAATGGATGGTCTCATTAGACCTCCAGGACGCCTACTTCCATATTCCAATACATCCCAGCTGCAGACGTTATCTGAGATTCATGTACGGAAACAAGGTCTTCCAATTCAGAGTCTTATGTTTCGGTCTCAGCACAGCTCCTTTATTGTTCACCAAGATCATGCTGAATGTTGTAAGCATGCTGCATTCAAGAAGAATCAGGGCCTCCCTGTACCTGGACGATTGACTTATAAGAGCCACCTCAGCCGATTGCTGTTTGAAGGACCTGAGAATGACCTTGGAATTGACCAAGGAACTGGGACTCCTGGTGAGTTAGAAGAGATCACAGCTGACTCCATCCCAGGAGATTTTTTATTTAGGGATGGAGATTCACAGTCAGAGTTTTTAGGCTTTTCCGTCGCCTGTGAGGATCCAAACGGCACTCCTAAACCTTCAAGCTTTTATCAAGAAGGACGTCAGTTGAGTAAGGGAATGGATGAGCCTTCTGGGGACTCTCTCATCATTGGAGAAGTTCGTGACTCTGGGGAGGTTACATTTATGCCCCCTTCAGTTTCACCTCAATTGGCATTGGAAAAAAGGGGACAGTCTCGATAGGGAAAGCATTCCCATCACGAATTCCATAAAGTCACATCTTCAGTGGTGGAACAGCGAGCACAGACTGAAGGAAGGCCTGTCTTTGCATCAGAAGAGCCCAGACCTCGTGTTGTTTTCCGACGCCTCAAACTCGGGGTGGGGAGCAACATTAAGGAAGAAGGAGCTCTCGGGTCTGTGGACGGTAGAGCAAAAAACCCTCCACATAAACCAAAAGGAGCTTTTGGCAATACATCTGGCCCTCAAAGACTTCGAAGAGCAGATCCTGGGCAACGTAGTCCAAATCAATGCGGACAGCACCACAGCTCTAGCGTATATAGCGAAGCAAGGCGGGACTCACTCATGGACTCTGTACGATATAGCGAGACCTCTTCTCATATGGGCAGAGGAAAGGAAAGTGACACTATTGACTCGTTTTATTCCGGGGGTCAACAATGTAAATGCGGACAGACTCAGCAGGAGGGATCAGGTTCTCCCCACGGAATGGATGTTACACCCAGAGGCCTGCAAGAGTCTGTGGCGGTTATGGGGTCGTCCTCTCGTAGATATTTTTGCAACCGCAAAGACGAAGAGACTGGAGTTCTACTGTTCACCGGTACCGGATCCCGAAGCCATGCACATAGATGCTTTTCTGACGAATTGGTCACACATGGACGTGTATGCATTCCCACCGTTCAAGATTCTTTACAAGGTGATACAGAAGTTCGTGTCGCACGAAGGAACCAGGACGACTCTGATAGCTCCATTCTGGCCGTCAAGAAGCTGGTTTCCAGAGGTACTGGAATGGATGATAGATGTCCCGAGAAGCCTTCCCTTGAGACCAGATCTTCTCAGACAACCTCACTTGGCACGAAACCACCTAAATGTCTGGGCTCTACGTCTGACTGCCTTCAGACTATCGAAAAACTCGCTAGAGCTAGAGGCTTTTCGAAGAAGGAAGCCAAGGCTATTGCGAGAGCAAGGAGGTCTTCTACCATCAAGGTGTATCAGTCCAAGTGGGAGTTGTTCAGAGAATGGTGTAGAGCTAATTCGGTTTCTTCATCCAGTACCTCTATAACTCAGATGGCAGATTTCTTCCTAGACCTTAGAAATAAGCATAACTTCTCGTCCTCTACAATCAAAGGTTACAGAAGTATGTTGGCTACGGTTTTTAGGCACAGGAACTTGGACCTCTCCAATAATAAGGACCTGCAGGATCTGCTTAAGTCTTTTGACACCTCAAAGAAAAGACAACCAGAATCGCTTCCCTGGAACTTGGACATAGTTCTTAAATTTCTCATGAGTGATAGATTTGAGCCTTTACACTCGGCCTCATTTAAGGATCTAACCTTGAAAACTCTGTTTCTGGTTAGTTTAGCCACTGCTAAAAGGATTAGTGAAGTCCACACCTTAAGCAGGGACATTGGTTTTTGGGATGGAAAAGCCATATGCTCCTTACAGTTGGGATTTTTGGCCAAGAATGAAAACCCTTCCCGCCCATGGCCGAAATCTTTCGAGATCCCTAACCTTTATGATGTGGTGGGAGACGAGTTGGAGAAAGTGCTCTGCCCTGTAAGAGCATCACGGCTCCATTTGGACAGAACTAAGAGTTTGAGAGGTGACTGAGACTCTCTGTGGTGTGCAGTTCGAAAACCTTCACTGCCCATGTCAAAGAACGCCTTATCCTTTTTCATTAGGCTTTTAATTAGAGAGGCTCACGCCCAGTGTGGTGAGGCAGACCAGAGGCTTCTCAAGGTGAAGACACATGAAGTCAGAGCGGTAGCGACTTCAATGGCTTTTAAGCAGAACCGTTCTCTGCAAAGTTTGATAGATACGACTTTTTGGAGAAGTAAGTCCGTTTTCGCATCTCATTATTTAAAGCCTGTTCAGACTCTCTATGAGGACTGTTATACGTTGGGTCCATTCGTGGCAGTGAATGCGATAGTAGGTGAATGATTTACCACTACGTTCCCTTTTTCCTAATACCCTTTTCTTGCTCTTGGAATTTGGTTGTAT
>NC_090746.1:55358851-55376351 GCF_036898095.1 Palaemon carinicauda
ACATTAGAAAAGACTCAAAGGTATTGCAATTTAATTTTTGGGTTCAAGCCATGTAGTCCTGATGGAAGTTTCTATAAGTAGCTTCCTAAGGGATATATGTACTACAGTGATATTCCCAGAGAATTTTACCTTTAGGTATCCAGAATTCTAACTTCTGGCGGGAATATCCTTAAATTTCTCTCAAGGATATCGCATAATATCAGAGGACGTCTTCTTTACATGTCACATAGCAATCTGCACCCCTAATAGCGTTAACGCTTCGAGGGGGAAGTGGCAGAATAGAAGGGGAGTCGTATCAAGGTTACCCTAGTTCTCATACTATTGAGTATCACAACAGCGCCATATCCAAGATGGCAAATATTCCTTGTAGCATTGAGCATGGTGCTACAGATACAGTACTTCGGGAGGGATACTGTGAAGGTCTTTTCTTTTTTAGAAAAGAAGAAAGAAGGGTGGGTCCATCAGGACGACATGGCCATCTCACCCAAAAATAGATTTTTCGCTTTGATCAAAATCCGTTTTTTGGGCTCAAGCCATGTCGTCCTGATGGAAGCGTACCAGAGCATTTGTGTATCTTTGGATTTTCATCAGTGCCTTAACCTTAGGACAACATTTCTATGGTCATTTAGACTAATTGAGACACATGACGTTACCGTTATCCGTCATCATTACTAATCATAAACAATGTTAGTGCTTCCTGCCCCCTACAGGGAAGAGTCATTCTAGACAGTAGAAAAGGGGCCTCAAGGTTAGCATATATTGTATGAACAAACATAAGTATACCCTGAATATACAAACAGTCTTGTAGTTTGTATATATTGCTGAATCAATATCAGTGTCTCTTATATCTATTGTTTGTGAGCTTACAACTATATGAAGAATACTCACTTTAGTAAGTCAAAGAACTCTGGCATTTTACACATGCAATTGTCGGGCGAATTAGATCGCAATACATTCTAATAGACATTTGTTCCTAATAAATGACTAAATGAATTAACCAGTAAAACGAATGTAGCATGATAACGGAATTATACACGTAACGTATACAGAAATTATATTTCTTTCTGGAAAGGGAAAGAAATGATGAGTGCCACTCTCAGATTGAAGAAAATTTTTTATAATAAAACTTCTCTTCGAAAATTCTGTACCAGTTACATTCTAACAACACTTGTGTACTATGTACACACGGCACTATTGCTATCTTTATAACTCCACACCTGGGATTTTGAACAGAAATAGTGTCACCCTGGTAACACTCATAAAAAGGAGGTCACACTAAAAGTGATGACCCCTTCTCCCTTTAATTGACAGTCCCAGTCAATTAGCTGTTCATTGCAGACTTAGACAGCAGGTTTAAAAATTCTACCCGCCGCCACCACATGATGCTTCAGTCCATGGACCTGCTTAGCATAGTGTTTGTAGAACACTCTGGATGATTCCTATCCAGTATATGAGCGAGGACGTTCGAGGTCCCAATTAATTAACTGTATGACAGTAATTAGTGGGCAGGTTTTATATGCTACCTGCTGCCACTACATAGTGGTTTAATTCATGGACCTGTTTCGCATAGTGTTTGTAAAACACTCTGGATGATTTCCATCCGGTGAATGAACGAAGACGCTCAAGGTCCATATACTGAAAGAAGTTCAGTGATGAAGCAATTTTTCTCGGATCATGACCTGCGGGAGTACTGTCAGGATCTGCTCTACAAATAAAGTAGGTGAGCTTCGCCCTCAGTTGTTTTAGGAATAAGTTTGATCCAGAGGTTTCTTCTTTAAAGAGCTGTCCTCCCCTGAAGTCTGAAGTTCTACAAAGATAGACCTTTAGACACTCTATAGGACATAGAGAGACATCTTCTTTCAGAGGGAAGATTCTCCAGGGACCCCACCTCTTAGTGGGTAGCTCGTTCTTAGCAAGAAAGGTTGGCTCAGGGAAGAGATTCAGTTCTCCCGCTTCTGTGAACTGAATGTGGCCCTCATCTCTAGATAGGGCCACTATTTCACTAACTCAAGCCCCGGAGGCTATAGCGAACAGAAAAATAACCTTTTGGGTTAGATCCTTAAGGGAACAATCTTCATTGTTCACAGATGAGGCATCATGTAGGACCTTGTCCAAAGACCAAGAGATGGGCTTTGGTGGTACTGCAGGCCTAAGCCTTGCACATGTCTTCGGAATCTTATTAAAGATTTCATTCGCTAGATCCACTTGAAAGGCATATAGAAGAGGTCTAATCAAGGCTGATTTGCACGTAGTTATCGTGTTGGCCGCCAGGCCTTGATTATGCAGGTGGACAAAGAAGGACAGACAGAAGTTCATTGAAATTACTTTCGGTCCTTTTGCTTTAACAAAAGCAACCCACTTTTTCCAAGAAAACTCATATTGTCTTCTCGTTGACTTAGACTTGTATTCTTCTAAGAATTCTAAATTGCCTTCTGAGATCCCAAATCTTTTCCTAACCGCTAGGACAAGGAAATCATGAAATGAAGGGTTCGGGTTCTTCGTGATAAATCGAAGGCAATCAAATTCTGAACCCTCTGATATAGTCCTGGGTTCAGAACTAGGGACAGTCTCAGCTTCAGATCCTTCACTAAAGAAGACAGATTGCTTTTGGGCTACTTGGGAGCCAATAGAACTACTCCCCCTTGGAAGGATCTCAGCATGTTGAGAACCTTCAGCAGGTGATTGGATGGGATGAACCAGGATATCTGAGTCCATCCCTTCTATACCAGAGACATGATGTCTGTTAACTCCACTAGAGGGTCCTCATATGGGGCTACATATTGAGGTAGTTTCTTGAAGAGGTCGATTTGCAGTTCTGAGACTTGATCCCATCTGGGAGAGAATAGGTCTGCGTCCGTGGACCAATATAACTCTATCGGCTTGAGCCAAAATAGAGCATCCACTGTCACATTGTGGATCAGTTGTATATGAACTGCTGACAGGTGCCATCCCTTTAAGTAAGGGATGGTTAACGTCACCTATACCGTATGAGACATTTTCTCGCATTGTCGATTGCGACGTCTCATTATCGCTTCGGTATCCCGGATCAGTTGAAGGAAGTCTGATCTGCGCGGGGAGAGCTTCCCCACTCATGATAGGACCAACATGGTCTTGGGACTTTCGTACTTTAACCTTTGTTAGAGAAGCGATTAAGGAAGGACCTATATTGGTCTTTGTAGATCTCTTCAAGCGTTTGATGCGTATCTTCTCCAGACTCTTGACGCATCTTTCAACTGTGCTCTTTGCACTAGGTCTGTCACTATTTTGAACTGGAGAGAGTTCAGAACTCCTCCTTGTTAACGTCTTGGAAATCTGACAGATTACCTGAGTCTCATGACCGACCTTGCAATCTCCTTTTATATTCCTATGGGAAAGGAGAGTTGGTGTGACTACAGACTTCAGTGATTTGACAGCCATTGAAACCTTTGAGCTGGAGAGAATTGAGACTTCTTGAGGCTTATCTTGCATCCGCGATGTTCCAGGAACTGGTTCATCTCCTTGGATGTTCATAGACCAGCCACTTTGGGTGCTGCCCACCCCAACTTCTCGTCCAGGAACATTGTTGCCTGAACCATTTCCAGACTTGGTTATTGCATGACCAAGTCTGCCAATCCTATGAAGATATTTAGGACTGCGTTTAGTCCGACACATATCTTTCTTAGGATATACGTTACCTTCTGTAACTTGAAACCTAGATAGGAGGGGATGGGGTGATTGGCTGGAAGTTGCCAAGGGACATTTTTCAGGTCTGACAAGACTACAAACACCCCTTTTTGAAACAGGGTCCAAATGTTCAGAAGGGTTAACATTCTGAACTCTCTGTTTTATTTGAACTTGTTGAGTGGCGTCAAGTCCAGAATGACTCTGAGAATTCTTGAGTCCTTCTCGTGAACACCAAACAGCCTTCCCTGGAATACGATGGACTATTGTTTCCTTACCATCTCTATGCTCTAGAGCTCTTAGGTATACTCCCCCAGGAGGGTTTTGAATTGTAGGATGGTGGAGACATTTCTACTTCCCATTGTAGTCCCATCTTGATTAGGCCTTGGACCCAAGGATCGAAGGTCCAACGATCCTGAAGGAACCTCCCTCCTACCAGAAGCATCTCTATTCTTCGAATGATCAGTAGGATTAAATTTTTGACCACCTGCCTGTGGCATCGCAGTCGTTGCAGCCCTGGGATGTTGTTGAACAGCCCGAAGTATATTTCCGGACTTTCCCGTCTTTCTTTTAGGTTGGGGACCCACAACCATGGAAGATTTTCTCTTTGAAAGAATGCCCCACTTTTGGAGAAGACCTATGTTCTCCGTGGTGGCATTCTTAATTACTTCCCTAACTACCTCGTCTGGGAAGAGGTTTTTACCCCAGATGTTGGAAGATATTAGTTTCCTTGTCTCATGTTTCAGTGTTGCGGCAGCGAACACAAACTCCCTACATGCTCTCCTAGCCTTCATAAAGGCGTAAAGGTCTTTCAATAAGGTAGCCATATGCATTTTGGATAAGACCATGAGCATGTCTTGGGTACTTTGATGGGATGAACACAACTCTTAAGTAGTTTTGTAGAGATAGGGAGGCTGCAAGTCTCTCCTTTGTCTCTTGTTCATTATACAAGAGAAACTCGGATAGTTTAGGGAGAACTTCTTTAAACTGTCGACTGGCGACATCCGCATCTAATCTTCCTACTGAAAAGGTTAAATGGACTTCCTTCCAGCCCTTGTCCTGTCTGGGAAAGGCTGGTGAGAGAGGTTTGCACTCCTCGAGTGCAGGACATGGCCTACCTGCCTCGGCAACAGATTTAAATGCCTATCCCATAAAGGGGAATGAAATTGAAGTAGGAGCAAGAAAGGAAGGGTGCCTTTTACCTAGTGTGGATACCTTCGACACAGAGTAACCCGCCTTTTCCAGGCTACCTAACAGGATAGCCTGTGCCTTATCATGGTCGAGAATCATGACTTCCTTCGATTTCGTTCCTTTTCTTGACTTTGGTTCATCATTCAGTCGAACAAAACAATTAGGAAAAGCATCAAAGCTTGACCAAAATTGGATTTTGTCCAAAGGAACAGCACCCATCTCCTCTGAGATGTAGAATTTGCCATTTAAAATTGGCATCAGCTCCGCAAACCTCCAGGGATTGCTCTTGGAGCATGTCGGGAGGTCTTGATCCATGGGTCGTTTGTATGGAGTTTTACTAGGCTCTATCTTGCATTTTACTTCCTGCTTTTCGTGTTGTTTGCGAAAGCTCTCTAATAGAGTATTCACTTGGGCCCATAATTGGTCCGTTCCCTCTAATAGAGGGGTAGAAGATAAAGATGACGTCAATGGGTCAAGAGCCGGCATAGGCAGAAACAATTCCGACACGACATTTTTCCCTTCTTCCCGTGGGCACTTCCTGCCCTCCTTCCCAAAGGCTATCTGGCCGTCGGGAGATGTAATAATTGGTGCCTGGGGCACCACTATTTCCTTACTTGCCTTCGGAAATAGTAGCTTACGCATCCTATTATTAGGTAGGTAAGGTCCCGGAGAGATTTTCTGGAAGCCTCTCACCCAGTTGCGTAAATTGTCTCGAGCTGTATCCCTAGTCTCTGTAGACTTGGGATTCTCAAAACCTTCGGACATTAAGGTCCGACATACATTACAAACCTGTGGCTTTCAATAATGTAGGGATTCGGAAATAATATTGCAGGGGGCATGAAACCTGCAAGTATTATGACCGTAAAAACCTTTACTCTTGATCTTGCAGAATACTGCAGCACAAGTCATCTGGTGTTCCTCCTGTAAAGAAAGGAGAACAAGATGAGTATATAATTGATTATCTCACTGATAATCAATATGTAAAAGTCATTTTTTAACAAAGTAGCTTAGGACAGTAAGCTATAAAGGGATAGTAGGAGACACATACTTGTGTATCCCATGTAAGTAACTGCTGTTACCTCCCCTCAGTGTTAGCTATAGGGAGATTCCTCTACCGAGGTAACTCCAACTAAAAGGGATCTAACCCCTAGGGGTAGAAAAGTGTATAAGTCACTTTCCCTTTTTATTTCTAACACTGTGGGGTAATGATGACTGATTCCTCAATCAGAATATTGAAGAAATACTATTCTTTCAATATAGGAGCGGTACCAGCAGAAGCTCGCCAAGGATACCCAAGATATGTTATAAATAACTACTGTATAATCATACTATAGTTTTCTATTTGCAGCATATGCTGTGTTGCAAATTACTGGCTACTGTATAATTATATATAAAGTAGTTCAGCCATCGTGCTGCCTTTGTGGCAAGCATCTGATGGCACAGTCCAGCTGGCATGATGCCAACTGGACTGAGAAAAATAAAGACATATATTTGTGTATCCCACCCATCCTATTTGCTGTGACCTCACTTACAAAATTAAATCAGTTTCCTGATCAGGGAGACTCAAGATAAGGGTTCTACCCTTTAAGGGTTAGGAGTGTAACACTCCAGCCCTTTAAATATTTAATATTGTAAGGTAATCTAAAAAACTGATTTCTAATCAGAATATTGAAGAAGTTATATTCTTTCAATATAGTATTGGGCTCAGCAAATACCTGGGTAGGGATACCCAAGATATATTGGAAATAACTACTAGTATAATATATACAGTAGTTTTCTATCTGCAGTATATCCTATACTGCAAATATACTGACTACCTGTATAAACATATACTGTAGATCAGCCGGCATGTCGCCGGCATAGCTAGTTCTTGCCAGCACATCCAGCATGATAGCTAAAAGTGAGAGAGATAGCATGGAGTGAAGGCTACCTATTACTGTGTATGTATACAGTAATTAAGGATGTAAAGTCTAATTTTACTGCCTTTCTCCAGAAATAAGGTTCAAATGGAAGGGGAGAATGTAACATTCAGACTTCCATCTAGCCACAGTACTATTGCCAGCAAGGTGCCGCCGACACACTGCCGGCAGGCTAGCCTCCGGCAGTACTAGTACAGGCTGCATGCTGCCGGCTAAGTCAGCACCTATCTGTGCCAGTCTGGCTGGTGGTCCTCCGGCAATAGATAGCAGTTCAAGGGAGAACTGAAGAACCTTAGACACGGAAGGGACTTCCCATTCCCAGCCATCATGGTTGCCGGCCGCTGACAGCCGTCATGGCTGCTGGCAATTGGCATGGCTACTAGCAGTATGCCTCGCCGCCAGCAGCCGTCATAACTGCCGACAGATGAAAGACACATAGTCACCGGCAACCAACATGGCCGCCGGAAGTGGTCATGGCTGCATGCAGCTGTCAAAGACGCTGGCAGCCGGACAACGGCAGTGGGGAGGGAGTCTGCCCGGCACCGGCAACCCACCGGCTTCGGTAAGGTTGCAGGATACCAGTATCATAAAAGAACAGAGGGGGAGGAAAAAGTGTCCTATATGAGGTGTGGTAGGAGCTGGCAATTTTGCCAGACCTAAACACCTTAAAGAAACTGTTTCAGTATCGCCGCCATCCCAGGCGGCAGGAGAATCATCTATTCTCCAGCCTAGGGGGTGCCAATACAGTTAAGGGGATGGCAGCAGTGCCACCTCCTCTCAACAAGGGAGAAACAGAGTTCCAGTTCCACGCCATCCTAGGCCTAAGAAGATATTACACTTCAGCCTAGGGTCAGCGAGCATAGGACTAGTCTACTTGGCCACAGGGAGAAGATGGCGGCATCATACAACCACTTCAGGTGTAGCCTAGGGAGGGCTAGCCTCCTGTGCCGGCAGCATAGCCGGCAGGGGAATGACTATTCACCCTGCCGGCTGACTGCCGACACAAGACTAAATACTCTGAGTTTCTGACCGAATCCCAAAACTTGCCATCTGCAGCTAAGGGACGAGACAGAAAAACCCTAGGTGAGTCATGCCTGAATTAAAAATTCAAGGCCGACCCATTAGGGTTGTAGCCAAAGGCTACACTCAGAGGGGAGAGGGATTACCCTTAAATCTCTAAAAGAGACGAGTATCGGTTATATAATAATTCCAGGAGATATCTATCTCCAATGAATTGATAACCAATACACGAGGGTAATCAGGGAATTGTTGAAAGTATATGCTGCCTAGGTTAGGTTACCTAGGCAAGGCGAGATCTTGGTTACCTATATCACCGAAACTCTACGTATAAGATCAACGCAGGAATAGGAAAAATTTTTATGCATGTAAATATCTTTACAAATATAAAAATGCCTAAATAGCTTCATAAATAATTTATTAATGCTATTTTAAAAACCGGGAATGTCGTTCTACTAACTAAATACAGTAACACACCCAACGAACGACAGCGCCCATGGCGCCTCCGGTAACAGGCCTAGCTCCTAATCACAATAAATTACATTAATTTCACTGTAAGACAGGAACTAAAAACACATATTGTAAAGATTCAATACTCAACTTCTCAGAAGCGAAAGAAGCTGGAGAATGCATAATAAAATCCTTGAAAATCGATCGAAAATGTCAGGTCAACAGGGAACACCAATTAGCGAAATCGCTACAAAATAAGGAATGTTCGCCATCTTGGATATGGCGCTGTTGTAATACTCAATAGTATGAGAACTAGGGCAACCTTGATACGGCTCCCCTTCTATTCTGCCACTTCCCCCTTGAAGCGTTAACGCTATTAGGGGTGCAGATTGCTATGTGACGTGTCAAGAATACGTCCACTGATATTATGCGATATCCTCGAGAGAAATTTAAGGATATTCGCGCCAGGAGTTAGAATTCTGGATACCTAAAGGTAAAATTCTCTGGGAATATCACTGTAGTACATATATCCCTTAGGAAGCTACTTATAGGAACTTCCATCAAGACGACATGGCCATCTCACCCAAAAATAGATTTTTTTCTTCGCTCAAAATCCGTTTATTTAAATGGAAAAGATAGCAAATTGGTTCAGAGGGACCTTGACAAAGTGTGTAAAAGCTTTTGGTTATCATTGCCGAAACAGGATCCCGAGTATTATACTGTATAACCTTTGCGTTATATTTAAAAGAAATATGATAATTCGTACTAGCTCCTTTTGCAGCAGAGTAAGTTAAAACTAACAATGGTTCTTTATAATTAGTCTCTCTCTCTCTCTCTCTCTCTCTCTCTCTCTCTCTCTCTCTCTCTCTCTCTCTCTCTCTTTGTGTGCATTCGATTTGGAATTATGGATTCAGTGAAGCACCGTCTTGGTTAGGTTAGGATGTAGTCAAACTGCGCCAGATGGATTATATCATCCTTTGTTAATTTTAGAAATATTAAATGTGCTTCAGTGGTTTCAATACTCACAATACTGTAGTTTCTTTCTCACATATTTTTGTGGAGCCTAACTTTTAAATTGTTTAATGTAAGTTAGCCGTTTTCATGTACTTTTTTTGTCTTTTCAGGGTATATTAACTCGACGGTGCCCATTAAGGTAAGTTTAGTTTTGTTTTACCATATCAGCTACGTTTGGTCCAAAATCACGATGTATAACATTGCCTTTTAATTGTCAGATTAGATGTAATTATTCTTTGAAATTACATTTTTACTTCGGATGTTGATTATTTGGAGTTTTTGTGGATGTAACTAGTTTATGTTATGATTAATTATCTTTACTTACATAATTTTGTTGGGATAAATTGAACTCTTCGTATGTATATATGTATGTATGTATATATATATATATATATATATATATATATATATATATATATATATATATATATATATATATAATATTCCACTATAAATGTATGTAAATACTGTATGTTTTAGAAGGAAGCAGTGTAAAATGTGAAAGTATTCAATATGAAATGTTCAAGAAAAATAGGAGTAAACAGGACATTTCATTGAAACTCTTGGGAAAAAATTGATAAATAGGTCTACTTAATTTGAATATGTAAATTCCGGCGCATTACGAATATTATGACTCATTTTTTAAGGATTATTCCTTTCCATGTGTATCGTCTGTAAATATGTTTACGTATGTAATTTCCAAACTAAAGGGAAATGTGCGAATGCTTAGAGTAGGATGTGTTATAGAAAAACAAACAATTAAAAAACTCAGAAGTAGAAATACTTTACTGCAAGGAAAGAAGTTTTATGTTAAAATGAGGCTCGGTAACCTTTGGCTCGATGATTTAACTCTAAAGATATTCAAGTTTGAATTATTATAAATAAATAAAAAAAAACTTTACAACATAGCTTAAATGAAATTCTTTATTAGACAACGATTGGGGGGTAAATACAGATTGTAGAGTTAATGAGATGTTGGGAAACAGGGACTTAACTACTATTCATTCCATCATTATAAAATGAAGCATATTGATTATATATATATATATATATATATATATATATATATATATATATATATATATATATATATATATATATATATAATCATCATCATCATCATCATCATCATCATCTCCTGCGCCTCTTGACGCAAATGGCCTCGGTTAGATTTCGCCATTCGTCTCTATCTTGACCTTTTAATTCAATACTTCTCCACTCATCGTCTCCCACTTCATGCTTCATAGCTCTCAGCTATGTAGATCTGGGTCTTCCAACTCTTCTAGTGCCTTGTGAAGCCCAGTTAAACATTTGATGAACTAACCTCTCTTGGGGAATGTGAAGAGCATGCCCAAACCATCTCCATCTACCCCTCACCATGATCTCATCCACATACGGCACTCGAGTGATCTCTCTTATAGTTTCATTTCTAATCCTGAACTGCCATTTAACTTCCAATATTCTTCCGAGGGCCTTGTTGTCAATTCTGCTAAAACTGTTGGAGATTGTTTTATTGTCATATCACGGCTCGTGTCCATACAGATCTCACTAAACTGATATGCAGTCTGATTTTTAAATTTAATTTCAGGCGACTTGATTTCCAAATTTTACTTAACCTCGCTATTGTTGGGTTTGCTGTTTTCAATCTTTCACTAAACTCCAATTCTAATGACCCTGTATTGGAGATCATAGTTCCTAAATACTTGAATGATTCTACCTCATTAACTTTTTTCCTTCCAATGATATTTCATCTTCCATTGCATATTGCATTCTTATCATCTCTGTGTTCCTTCTATTTATCTTGAGCCCAACCTCGTGTGATATTTCATGGATACTGGTAAGCAAGCATTGAAAATTCTGTGGTATTCTGCTAATCAGGACGCCATCATCAGCGTACTCTAGGTCACCAAATTCCCTATTACCAGTCCAGTCCAATCCCTCTCCACCATCTCCAACTGTTCTACGCATTACAAAATCCATTAGGAGGATAGACAATATAGGCGACAACACATTCTCTTGGAATACTCCGCTGTTCACTGGAAATTCATTTGATAAAACTACTTTAACATTAACTCTACACTTGCTATGCTCATGAAGACTTAATTGAATTCACATATTCAAGAGGAATTCCATAATAACAGGACTGACTCTCCGTAAAATTGGCCGGTGCGCACTATCAAAGGCTTTTTCATAGTCCACAAATGCCCTCAAAAGTAGATTTCTATATTTTACGCATTACTGTAAAGTAGAAAAATTTGGTCAGTACAACTTCTACCTTTTAGAAATCCTGCTTGTTCATCTCAGCTTTTCATTACTCTTTCTCCCTAGTCTCTTTAGAATAAGCATGCTATATATTTTTATGACAACTTGCGTAAGTGTGATGCCTATGTAATTATTGCAATCAGTCAGGTCTCCTTTTTTTTTTTTTTTGCCATTTTCACCAACACCCAAAACTTCCATTCATCAGGTTTTGAAACTTCAGGCCATATTCTTGGAAATAGTCTTGGAAGTGTTCTGGGAGTCACTTCATTTTCAGCCAGTATCAATTCTCGGCAGTTATTCCATCGTAACCAAGGGCTTTTCATGTCTTTTTTTTTTTTTTTTTTTTTTTTTATTTTTTTTTTTTTTTTTTTTTTTTTTTAGTATAGCTTCGACTTCACACACACTAAATTCATTCATGGGCGCATCAAGATTTTCATCAGCTTCAGGTATATCTATCAAATTATTCCCTCGTATCTCCTTTTCATGACCTCACTAAAGTGTTCCATCCAGCCTTGCTTTTCTTCATCCTCTGTTGTTATAACATCCATCTCTCTTTTTCTATGGGTATAGTAATTTTCTTCTCTGCTCCTATAGAGATATTAATAATTCTATGAGCGATTCTTACACCATAGCTACTCCGCGAATTCATAGCTTAGTCAGCCTCATCTGCTTTACTGTCTAAATATTCTCACCAGTCATTCCTGGTTTTTCTTTTGACCTCACTACCAATACTGGAATACTGAGCATGTTCTACCTTGTAATTTTCATTACTTCCTCGAAAATTTTCAACAATCCATTTCTGTTTTTGTCTCCTTTTTATAGTATCCCAAGTATCATTTGATATTCATGGCTTTCTCCTTATAACTGTATGTCCCAAAACTTCACTACCAACTGACTGATATATGTTCTTAATATCACACCATTCTTCTTTAATTGTCTGCTCTTCGTCTCTCAAAGTCTATAAGACTACAATTCGAGTCCTACATTCAATTGCATTTTTTTCTGGGTTTATCTTCCAGAAGCTTAATTGTATCAAACTTAGGTATTCTATCAACATTTCTGTTGCGTGCTTTCAGTTTTAATTTCAGTGTTGCAATGAGGAGCTGGTGATCACTACCAACATCTGCACCTCTATAGCTTCTAATATTTCTCAGAATACTCCTCCTCTCTTTATTAATGGCAATGTGATTTATTTTTATTTTTATAATTGCCACATAGTGAAGTCCATGTATATTTGTGGATGCCCTTGTTCTGGAAAGAGTACCTCCAATGACAAGATTGTTTGTTGAACAGACATTTAGGATATGTGCTCCATTTTCATTTGTAACTTCGCCAAGAGTCTCAGCACCCCTCACAATCTCTATGCTGTATCTAGATTTTGCCTTCCAACTTTAGCATTGGAGTCACCAATAACAATTTTCACATCTCTCTGGGATCTCATCTATTATATATATATATATATATATATATATATATATATATATATATATATATATATACACACACATTATATATATATATATATATATATATATATATATATATTTATATATAGATAGATATATATATATGATAAATTTTTGCACATTTAAACGTTTTTCATATTTCAAATAAGCCATATATATTAATACATTAAAGTCTGGATTCTCTTAACGACCTCGGGATCAGAGCCCCAGGCGAAATCACTCAAAGACTATAGTATCAGACCGGCCGGGATTTGAACCCTGGTCCAGGATACCTGTATGCCAGTGACCATGCCACTCAGCCACGAAGAAAGATAAAAGTCAATGACAATTCTTCTGTACATATAGCTGTCAAATTCAGGTTTTCTGTACTTAGAATTGAAATCAACCCATCTTCACCATCGTAGCTAATTGGTAGGTTTGGGACTTGGCATTCGATTAATGATAAATTTTTGCACATTCAAACGTGTTTTTCATATTTCAAATAAGCCATATATATTAATACATTAAAGTCTGGATTCTCTTAACAACATCGGGATCAGAGCCCCAGGCGAAATCACTCAAAGACTATAGTATCAGATCGGCCGGGATTTGAACCCTGGTCCAGGATACCTGTATGCCAGTGACCATGCCACTCAGCCACGAAGAAAGATAAAAGTCAATGACAATTCTTCTGTACATATAGCTGTCAAATTCAGGTTTTCTGTAATTAGAATTGAAATCAACCCATCTTCACCATCGTAGCTAATTGGTAGGTTTGGGACTTGGCATTTGATTAATGATAAATTTTTGCACATTCAAACGTGTTTTTCATATTTCAAATAAGCCATATATATTAATACATTAAAGTCTGGATTCTCTTAACGACCTCGGGATCAGAGCCCCAGGTGAAATCACTCAAAGACTATAGTATCAGACTGGCCGGGATTTGAACCCTGGTCCAGGATACCTGTATGCCACCATGCCAATAAAAGTGGTCATGGTCACTGGCATGGAGGTATCCTGGACCAGGGTTCAAATCCTGGCCGATCTGATACTATAGTCTTTGAGTGATTTCGCCTGGGGCTCTGATACCGAGGTCGTTAAGAGAATCCAGACTTTAATGTATTAATATATATGGCTTTTTTGAAATATGAAAAACACGTTTAAATGTGCTAAAATTTATCATTAATCGAATGCCAAGTCCCAAACCTACCAATTAGCTACGATGGTGAAGATGGGTTGATTTCAATTCTAATTACAGAAAACCTGAATTTGACAGCTATATGTACAGAAGAATTGTCATTGACTTTTATCTTTCTTCGTGGCTGAGTGGCATGGTCACTGGCATACAGGTATCCTGGACCAGGGTTCAAATCGCGGCCAGTCTGATACTAAAGTCTTTGAGTGATTTCACCTGGGGCTCTGATCCCGAGGTCATTAAGAGAATCCAGACTTTAAAGTATTAATATATATGGCTTATTTGAAATATGAAAAACACGTTTGAATGTGCAAAAATTTATCATTAATCGAATGCCAAGTCCCAAACCTACCAATTAGCTACGATGGTGAAGATGGGTTGATTTCAATTCTAATTACAGAAAACCTGAATTTGACAGCTATATGTACAGAAGAATTGTCATTGACTTTTATCTTTCTTCGTGGCTGAGTGGTATGGTCACTGGCATACAGGTATCCTGGACCAGGGTTCAAATCCCGGCCGGTCTGATACTATAGTCTTTGGGTGATTCCGCTTGGGGCTCTGATCCCGAGGTTGTTAAGAGAATCCAGACTTTAATGTATTAATATATATGGCTTATTTGAAATATGAAAAACCCGTTAAAATGTGCAAAAATTTATCATTAATCGAATGCCAAGTCCCAAACCTACCAATTAGCTACGATGGTGACGATGGGTTGATTTCAATTCTAAATACAGAAAACCTGAATTTGACTGGTATATGTACAGAAAAATTGTCATTGTCTTTTATCTTTCTTCGTGGCTGAGTGGTATGGTCACTGGCATACAGGTATCCTGGACCAGGGTTCAAATCGCGGCCAGTCTGATACTATAGTCTTTGAGTGATTTCGCTTGGGGCTCTGATCCCGATGTTGTTAAGAGAATCCAGACTTTAATGTATTAATATATATGGCTTATTTGAAATATATATATATATATATATATATATATATATATATATATATATATATTGGTTTAAGTTTAACTAGAAGAGTGTTGAAAACCTCATGTAATGCTCTTCTTTTTTGGCTGAAATAACTCACGATATTAACAAAGATTGCTATGCAACATTCCTATTTCATTTCCGTTTATGACGATCGGATATCAGGGTTTGTTTACAAAGTCGTCTAATGTTACCAAGATCAGTTCTGATTAGTATAGATGCCATTTCAAATACTATTACTGAATAATGCGATCCAAGGACCAAGTCTTCTTTGATACTTGCTTGGCGATGGCCGGACTGGTGTTCGAGTCCCGCTCAAACTCTATAGTTTCTTTAATGTCTGCAACTCACCATCAGTAATTGCCTGGCCCTCCCTGGTCGTAGCTTGGGCGGAGAGTGGGCTTGGGCGATGATCTTAAGTATAGGCTATATGGTCAGTCTATGGGGCATTGTCCTGCTAGCCAGAGCAGTGTCAATATCCCTTTCTTCTGCCATTAATGAGCGGTCTTAAAGTAAATATCTAAAATGTCGTGATTAAAACTCACCTCGCATTTCCTTTCGGATCGATCATCTGGACGACAATATTCAAAGGATCCGCAGACACCTCCTGCACATTCATGTTAGGAAATTCCATGGGTCTTCCGGGAGGTCTGATCCTGCTCTTGCACTCTTGGTTGACGCTCTTCTCCCCCACGTGGAACCACAGTTCTGGGTAGATGGTGTCAGCGCCGGGCATCGCAAAGGGTACAGGCATGTTGGTTGTGAGTGCCGACCTGCGACCACCATACAGGACACTGGAATTATGACGTGTGAGACAACAGTGCCGAGTGGATTTCGTTATAAACACTTGCATGAATAGGCTACCTTTGTAGGCCCATGCAAGGTCTATATAATAAAAACCATGGTCCTATGAATCTCTTTGGTTTAGTCATGGTTGTTAGTTTAGCTTGGATAAATTTAGACTAATGTAGGGGTCGTTTGGATTTTATGGTTTTTAATTATATATTATTATTAATATACATTAAGGTAAAACTCATGGTGAAACTTGTGGAACAACAACCCCTGCAAATAAGGTTGCTTTGAATCGGAGATTAGTTAGTGATTGATTTATTTAGTGACGTTAAGAGAAGCGGTTATCGAAACATTTAATATACTCATTTATCAAATTCTTCAATTCTAGTTTAGAGATTTGTTGATTTAGGAGATTTTATGTGTATCACAAATTCAAAACTATTAATAGAGAAGAAATAGATTAGTGTCTAGTAAATCGATTATTATTATTATTATTATTATTATTATTATTATTATTATTATTGTTGTTGTTGTTGTTGTTATTGTTGTTTAAGAAGAAAATAGCTCACATCATCTTCATATCTATTTACGCCTTTTGTCCATTAACTCTGATCTTCCGGTTTTGCCTTTACCAATACAACAAGGGACTTTTCCCGCTACTGCTTGCTAAGAAATCCCATCATACTATGATATATCCTTGTATAATTCTTACCGTCTAGCACTATTCGGATCCTCCGGCCACGTGGTAACCCTGAGGGCTCTCAGGTGCCCGTCTGGATAGCAGTCACAAGCAGATTTGGTAGCTATCACGGCTCGAGCACCACCAACAACTGACCCGTTCTCTTCTATCTGTTGAAAGCAAGACGCGAAGTCTTAAAATCAGTGGTGTGAACCGTGTTCGATATGTTTATAGGTTAGTTTATGCGTTGATTAAATGTTAGTAAGTATATAAAACAGGATGACCACTATTAAAGAAACAACCTAATAAATCATGAACATTTTCTTGGACATCTTAGCTTTATTCATAACTGATTTTTGGTGAGATTTTATTATATGCTCTGCAATGAATACGGATGAATTGGCTTCTAGTATTTGACAGAGAATACGGAGGCAATAGGATACGAATGATTTAAATGTGTATTGTGCCTGCTTAAGACATAATATGCTTCGCTCGTGGGTCACTGTATAGATATTGTAAAAGGGTCTTTGTAATATCCTTTTGACCGCATAGCTTCAGCCACTTTTTAGCATATCATTTTACTTTTTTCCGACTCATTTCTTTCACCTTGCTTTCCAATCTATTTGACTTTTTCTATTGTATAACTTCATAGTTTCTCCCCCGTTACACCTTGGTACAGAATGGCCTCCCCTGCTCAAGTGCTGGGTTATACGAGGCAAATTCCCTATATCTAGTTAGATTAAATCACATGTAGTTAAGACATTTTAGTTTTGGTATTTATATTTTCTGACACTAGACCTTATTTCTGATAATTAGGTTACGCACCTTGGTATATTCTTTTTATAGTTTTCACAAATATTTATTAAGTTCAATGAATGATAGAACATTAAAG
>NC_090746.1:55381351-55428851 GCF_036898095.1 Palaemon carinicauda
ATTTTGAAAGGCTAGACGTCCAAGTTGCCTTTGCAAAGCTTTGGAGATGTACTTTCTCATGTTTTGGTAGTAGTTGGTTCTCACGTGTTCGGCCACCTGCAATGATCAGTGGTCAAAGTTTACGTCAGGCTAATTACCGGGTAAAGAATGGTTATAGGCGTACACAATTTGATGTGAAATTGTGCTGCATTAGATTTTTTGCTGAGTATTAACTTTGGAAAGGAAATGGTTGTGCACAGTGCTCTCTCTCTCTCTCTCTCTCTCTCTCTCTCTCTCTCTCTCTCTCTCTCTCTCTCTCTCTCGGATCCAAGAAGGTTCGTCAAATGTTAGAGAAAGCAAAATTTATATCGCCTGATAAACTTGCCTTGATCCGTATGGGATTAGTTGGTGTGTCCGTATGAAATTTCCTCGCAAAGAAATATCTGTGGGATGATTCCATCATCTCAATTAGATCACTTTCTTCCACTGGACCAGGACCCTAAGATATTGAAATGTGAAAAAAAAGAGGTTAATTGTCCCCTTATTGATTTTCAATGGAAAGGATTATTGAGGCAATGAAACCGTTTAGTAGTAAATTGCGTGCTGATAATGAAGTGATATAATTTAGTATAATGACAGTGTTTATGTTATATGTATGTCTATACCTTGTCACTATTATTATTACATAAGAAATATAGTCAGGCATGATTAAAATGAAGGTTACGCTAAATTAGTAGACCTGTCGTAGACCTACGTGATTACCTGTCCGCAGAAATCTGTGTCCTCCATGTGTCGACACAGATTAATGACGTTCCTGCCCTCAAACTTCTTGAGCCAGTGGAAACCAAGAGGTCGACAGCTACTTCTACAAAGTAAATGAAGTCGGAAGGATAGGTAGATCCAGAGTCAATACAGATAGGGTAGATCAGTATGAAGTAAGCGTTCACGCAATTAGATTAGAGTAAAGAGGGGAGGGAAGACTAATGGAGGTTGTGATTGCAAGCTCATTATGCTAATTCATGCTAAATTTTAGTTTGGTAAACACATACTTAATTCAAGTTATCAGATGCGTGCTGAAATTATGTGTTATGGTCTTGACCACCAAGGCAAGGCCCCCCCCCCCCCCCCAAAAAAAAAAAAAAAAAAAAACGCTATGAGTATAAAAACTAAAATGAGGTTTCGGTTTATAAGTAAATTAGAAAAGGATAATCATTACTAACAATTGTGAAGATAGTTGTAGTTTTATGCCAGTCAATGTGAATAGAATCTTTTGTTATCATCAAAATAGTAATGGGTATTGAAAAGATAACGTTAGGTCAATGAAGTTTTACGACGGACCGACCATGTAGACATCCATTTTGTTAATATGAGTAGATGTTCGGGAGGATTCGGAAAATTTTGTAAATCTGTATCACTTCTTGAAGTGATGTTGATAGTTATTGAATCAGCCTCCGAAAACCTTTCTTGAGCTTTCAGTAGTAATCCTTTTTTAAAGTTTCTCCTTCAAAGGATAATTCTTTTGTACCTTATTAAAGATATAAGTCATTTTGAATAACGATAGATACAATTGAAATTTGCCGTTGTAAATACTGTAATGTAAATATTTGAAAATAAGCAAATGCAATAGAAGAAAGTGCTAGATAATAAAATAGATCGAATTATCTTTAATTTTACTCTGGACAGACAAGTAAGATAAACTAAGACATAATAGGTGTTAAACGACTTATAGTCATCGGGGAAACTTACGCGTATGGCGAGTTCATTGCAACGGTCGGGAAGTAAGACTCGTCTGGAATAATGGAGGTTTGCAGATGATAATGCCAACGATTGATGACGTTGGACCTCCGGCTATATGTCACTGCGTAATCCCACATGTTGCGGCCCATGATCGACCATTGAGAACTGTTAATAAAGAAGGCTATGTGCATTTGGTGACCCAGAATACCCTCAGGATTGAGGTGTAATCGGTCGAATGAGCTGCTGCGACTGAGTAGTTAGATTTATTCTGTTAATAGCAACTGCATCCCTAAGGATTTGCTGAGAAATCGGAAGGCTATGCCATTCTTCTGGGCCCTCTATTCAAGTTTTTTAAGAGGAAAAGGCTCAGAAAGGTAGAACCTTCCGGTTTTCATAGATTCTTCAGAGATGGACTGCAAAGGTTGTCTTTACAGTATCTCTGTTATGTGCCACTAGTATCCAATTACAGACCTTGGAAATGTGGACTCTTCATTTACAACTAGGCAACGCCAGTCCATTAATTTATACATATATATATATATATATATATATATATATATATATATATATATATATATATATATATATATATATCATTTATACTGTACAATATATGTATATAAGAAACATTTTAATTCTGAATTTTCGTGCAATAACTAAAGTAGTACTCGCGCCTATCAATTGGCAAGAAGCATTAGCGAATTGATTCCAGCATCCTCACCCTGTGTAGATTGGGATCTCCTCCGGGTAAGGCTGACCTCCGCCTCGACTCACGTTGTAGACGTATCCTTCGCAACCGTGCCTGTTGAGCAAAGATTGGGTGACGAGTCATCGAAATGTTTCGGTTACAATTAATTTTAAATTTCATGTCTTTTTTTTTTTTTAATCTAGATATTTATATGACATGTTCTAGTAGTAATTTGAAAGGATTTTTTTATATTTTTTTTTTTTACTCTGCACCTTTTCCATTTTAAATTTTCTCCAACAATTTCTATTCTCCTTTATCCCTTTCTCCTAACATTTTACTTCCTCTCCCTCTTTTCCACTTGTTTCCCCTTCCAATTTCTCCTACCTGATAGATTATTATACTATTATCTTCCCATTTTTCTTTATTCCTCCTAGCTGATAACCCCCCTCTCTTTGTCATTTCCCTTCCAATTTTCATCATACCTTTTCTTTTCTTCCATCTACCCAATCTCAGTCCGCTATTTTCACCCCCCCCCCCCTTTCTTGCCCTCCTTCCAATTTCCATTGTTCCTTTCCTCCATCTATTTATATTGAATCTTTTTGCACTGTACCCAATATTTCTTGTCCTCTCCCATCCCAATTTCCTCCTCCCCTCCCCCTTTTCATAATCTTTCCCTTTCCCCCCTCCATCCATATTTCTCATCCCCTCCCCTTTTTCCCACCCTCCCCTTCTTTGCCCCTCTCCTCTCCCCTTTTCTCTCCTCTCACTTTCCCCCACCCCTCTCCTCTCCCGTTGCCCCTCTCCTCTCCCTTTGCTCATCTCTTCTCCTTCTCTCCCCTTTTATTCCTCGCCCTCCCTTCCCCCTCCCCCTCCCCTCCCCTCCCCTCCCCTCCCCTCCCCTTCCCCTCACCTCCCCCTCCACTCCCATTCCCCATTCCCTTCCCCTCACCTCCCCCTCCACTCCCATTCCCCATTCCCTTCCCCTCACCTCCCCCTCCACTCCCATTCCCCCTTCCCTTCCCCTCACCCCTCCCTTCCCAAACCACTCCCATTCCCCCTCCACGTCCCCTCCCATTCTCCTTTCCCCTCCCCCTCCCCCTCCCCTCTCCCTCCCTTTACCCTCTCTCCTCCCTTTACCCTACCCCTCTCTTTACCCTCTCCCCTCTCCCTTTCTCTGCCGAACTCGCACCTACCAGACATCCCAAACGAGTCCCTGTTCGGCTTTCATGTTATCGTTCCGCTGGCCGAAGAGGGGGACGAAGCTGGTGCCCCTGTAGGATGCCAGGGTTGCGCTCAGGTCATCCACGTCCCTGATGGGCATGTCGGCTCCGCTGAGTTTGACACCGAAATCCCAGGGTCCCATTCGTAGGAGCTCCTCGAAGGACTCCAATTCGGCTCTCACGATATTAAATGAACCCCACGAGGCTACAAAGGAACGTGAGGGAGGTAAAATTCTGAAAGAAAAGATGTTGTCCTTTTTTTTTTGTTTCTTTGTCTCTATTCAGTTTAGATTATTTCAATTTGTGAGATGTATTAAAAGGGTCACAAATATCTAATGATATACTGTTAGCCTTATTTTAAATACAGTTGTTTATTTTAGATAAAAAATTACCATTTAACAATTAGCTTGGGAAGTTTAGAAGTAGAAGAGATTATT
This sequence comes from Palaemon carinicauda, assembly GCF_036898095.1. Classification (NCBI taxonomy): domain Eukaryota; kingdom Metazoa; phylum Arthropoda; class Malacostraca; order Decapoda; family Palaemonidae; genus Palaemon; species Palaemon carinicauda. Next base: position 55,385,413 of record NC_090746.1, read on the forward strand.
TTACTAGCTTGAAAAGTTAAGAGGTTAGAGACAATATTACGACAGTTATCAGTAGGTCGTAGATGAGGGATTTTCTTTTATTTTACATTAACATCATCAAATTTACCTACTACATAAGAAAATACAGATTTATGCGTAAGTGGCCTGTGGTTATTTTCCACTGATGGTAGCAGACGGAAGATCTTGTAAGGCCCACTCAACGGAAATTGAAATTTTCTTGAATTTATGGACAGGAATACTGTGAAAAAAGTACTACGATTAAGGGGGGTTGACTTACAAGTGTGAAAAATCAAACTAGGTATAACAATAAAATGCGGAAATGATATTCACCTTATGTTAGTAGCTCCCGGCAGGATCGTCGCAATCATACTGGTGATTGTGTTTCGAATTTCGGTTTGTCTGGCATCCACGTGAATGACGTAGAAGTGGTGAGGTCGGTAGATGAGACTCAAAAGCTGCATCTGATGAAAAAAGAGCCTCCATTCAAAATTGATGGATGATAATATGCTATGCAGCGGTTGAATAAGCTAGGGAATTATTATTTTGATTTATACCAACGAGTACGTTTCATATTGGCGTTTTCTCCCATAGATATAAGAATCATTCTTCACCTTTGGACAGTGTATGTATGTATGTATGTATGTATGTATGTATGTATGTATGTATATATATACAGTATATATATATATATATATATATATATATATATATATATATGTATGTATATATATATACATATATATATATATATATATATATATATATATATATATATATATATATATATATTAAAAGCTGTCAAGAATCCAGATTGATTTTATAGCAATGGGAGAAAATGCCACTATATATAATATAAAACAAACAATTTGGTATGGGCCTAAATGAAAATAATAATTCCCTGGGTTACATGACCACTGCATGGCATAAGAATGAATGTATATATATATATTGTAAATTCATGTATTACAGTCTGTATGTTTGCATATATTGCTTGTTTTATTTTCTCTTTTATATGGAGAATGGCTGTGTTTTCATGTAAACTTTTGGAGGTTTTAAGTGAAGTCTTTTTAATTTTGTTTTGGTCATACTTACAGCTCTTCCAAAGAGAAGTTTGAGCTTTATTTTTTCATCTGAACGTTTTTACTTAATAAATACTTATTCAGCCTTCAACTAAGCCAATGAAACAGGCCTTCAAACGTGTGATATTCTTGACCCACCTCTCTTCGGTTTGATGGGCGGAAGACATGATCGATCAGTATAACAACCTTATTCAATCCTTATTTGCATTCCCTCCCCGCGATATATGTCACGACTCGCCTAAGATTCTGCAGTTTATTCTGTAGTGTCTTTCAGTGAATCTGAATGATATACTTTGTGATAATTCATACTCACTAGCAAATCTGTGTGTGAAAAGTAATTAAAATAGTGATATTAACCAACATACCACTGATGGTGGATCCTTATGGGCGAGGATAACAAATCCAAGTCGAACTGGTATGAGATTTCGATGTGGGTTTGACATCAAGGCATCATTCTGACTCGTGTCAGGTCTCAACCCTGGGCGGGGGAAAGAGCTGGCGGCCAAAATGAGGTCCTCTGGCATACTGTCTTTGGCCTAAAATAAGTATTCATATGTAAGTTAATATATTTTTTAAGCCGGATGGATTATTAACATTCATGCTTATCACTCCCATTGCCAGAACAGCTAAATCACATATTTTTAACTCTTCAGATAGTTTGGAATGCTTAACCACTTTTAGCATTTTTCCTCACCTGATCAGGCTGCAGGACGAACGGGGGCAAACATAGACCCTTATTGTGATATAAGAATGAACAGTATATCTCTTGAAGTTCTTTTCTGCAGGTATTTGAAGGGACTCTGTAGGAAAAAAAAGATTGGCAAATCAGTTTCGTTTGAGAAATATAGGTTGAGGAGCATAGGTTAGTTTTGCAATGGCGAAAAAAAAAAACGAAATGTATCTATCCAAATCAAGCTCAGTCACTTAATGAAAAAAACGATTGATCTCGTTCTGGTAGAGAGAAGCTAAAAAGAATAGGATTATGGTAATAAATATACTGAGCTTTCAAAATTTATAGATTTTGAGTTGATTAATTGTTTTTAGTTATTGCATCGACTTTTCTAAGATACTGATGGTGAGCTTTCCTATTTTAGGTAGCTCTTTAGATTTTCCATTCGTCAACACAGTGAAAGGGCGGTTTATTGAATACGTTATTTTAGGTGCCGTGCAAGAGCAATATGCCTAACCCCCCAAAAAAAAAAAAAAAAAAATGTTGCAATATTATTCATTTAAATTCACATGAAGCTCAAGTTTCAATTAAATGGTAAAGTGGTGCTTAATGAAACCCCTATGATAAAATGCCAAGAACTTGCCTTCCGAGAAGTGACCAAAGAGCTTCACTAACGTCCTGTGGACCTGGCGGTTCTTGGTGGCATTTTCCTCTGTAACCAGCATTATTAGCCTCTTCCAGGGGAAGACAAATTCCATAAAAGATTTCGTCCTCTTCTTCCTCCCTCTTCCTGATCTCTGTTCCTGAGTAGTCATCTACACTGACCTCTAAGCGAGATGTGTAGGTCAGGTGGAGGACCTGTGGTTGGTAATATATGGTACAAATTTAAAGTTGGTTGACCTGCAGTTGGTGAAATATGGCGGAATTTTAAGGCTGGTTGTCTTGTGGTTGGTAATATATAGTGGAATTTTAAGGCTGGTTGACTTGTGGTTGGTAATATGTGGTGGAATTTTAAGGCTGGTTGACTTGTGGTTGGTAATATGTGGTGGGATTTTAAGGCTGGGCGACTGTGGTTGGTAATATACTGTATGGTGTGATCTTAAGGCTGGTTGTCTTGTGGTTGGTAATATGTGGTGGGATTTTAAAGTTGGTTGACTTGTGGTTGGTAATATGTGGTGGGATTTTAAGGCTGGTTGTCTCGTGGTTGGTAATATATGGTGGGATTTTAAGGCTGGGCGACTGTGGTTGGTAATATATGGTGGAATTTTAAGGCTGGTTGACTTGTGGTTGGTAATATATGGTGGAATTTTAAGGCTGGTTGACTTGTGGTTGGTAATATATGGTGGGATTTTAAGGCTGGGCGACTGTGGTTGGTAATATATGGTGGAATTTTAAGGCTGGTTGACTTGTGGTTGGTAATATATGGTGGAATTTTAAGGCTGGTTGACTTGTGGTTGGTAATATATGGTGGAATTTTAAGGCTGGTTGTCTTGTGGTTGGTATTATGTGGTGGAATTTTAAGGCTGGATGACTTGTGGTTGGTAATATGTGGTGGGATTTTAAGGCTGGGCGACTGTGGTTGGTAATATATGGTGTAATCTTAAGGCTGGTTGTCTTGTGGTTGGTAATATGTGGCGGAAATTTAAGGCTGGTTGTCTTATGGTTGGTAATATATGGTGGGATTTTAAGCTGGTTGACTTGTGGTTGGTAATATGTGGTGGAATTTTAAGGCTAGTTGACTTGTGGTTGGTAATATGTGGTGGGATTTTAAGGCTGGTTGTCTTGTGGTTGGTAGTGTATGGTGGGATTTTAAGGCTAGTTGTCTTGTGGTTGGTAGTATATGGGGGAATTTCAAGGCTGGTTGTCTTGTGGTTGGTAATATATGGTGCAATTTTAAGGCTGGTTGACTTGTGGTTGGTAATATGTGGTGGAATTTTAAGGCTGGTTGTCTTGTGGTTGGTAATATATGGTGCAATTTTAGGGCTGGTTGACTTGTGGTTGGTAATATGTGGTGGAATTTTAAGGCTGGTTGTCTTGTGGTTGGTAATATATGGTGCAATATTAAGGCTGGTTGACTTGTGGTTGGTAATATGTGGTGGAATTTTAAGGCTAGTTGACTTGTGGTTGGTAATATATGGTGTAATTTTAAGGCTGGTTGTCTTGTAGTTGGTAATATATGGTGCAATTTTAAGGCTGGTTGACTTGTGGTTGGTAATATGTGATGGAATTTTAAGGCTGGTTGTCTTGTGGTTGGTAGTATATGGTGGGATTTTAAGGCTGGGCGACTGTGGTTGGTAGTATATGGTGGGATTTTAAGGCTGGTTGACTTGTGGTTGGTAGTATATGGTGGGATTTTAAGGCTGGTTGACTTGTGGTTGGTAATATGTGATGGGATTTTAAGGCTGGTTGTCTTGTGGTTGGTAGTATATGGTGGGATTTTAAGGCTGGGCGACTGTGGTTGGTAGTATATGGTGGGATTTTAAGGCTGGTTGACTTGTGGTTGGTAGTATATGGTGGGATTTTAAGGCTGGTTGACTTGTGGTTGGTAATATATGGTGTAATTTTAAGGCTGGTTGTCTTGTAGTTGGTAATATATGGTGCAATTTTAAGGCTGGTTGACTTGTGGTTGGTAATATGTGATGGAATTTTAAGGCTGGTTGTCTTGTGGTTGGTAGTATATGGTGGGATTTTGAGGTTGGTTGACTTGTGGTTGGTAGTATATGGTGGGATTTTAAGGCTGGTTGACTTGTGGTTGGTAGTATATGGTGGGATTTTAAGGCTGGTTGACTTGTGGTTGGTAATATATGGTGGGATTTTAAGGTTGGTTGACTTGTGGTTGGTAATATATGGTGGGATTTTAAGGCTGGTTGACTTGTGGTTGGTTGTATATGGTGGGTTTTAAGGCTGGTTGACTTGTGGTTGATAGTATATGGTGGGATTTTAAGGCTGGTTGACTTGTGGTTGGTAATATATGGTGGGATTTTAAGGTTGGTTGACTTGTGGTTGGTAATATATGGTGGGATTTTAAGGCTGGTTGACTTGTGGTTGGTAGTATATGGTGGGTTTTAAGGCTGGTTGACTTGTGGTTGGTAGTATATGGTGGGATTTTAAGGCTGGTTGACTTGCGGTTGGTAATATATGGTGGGATTTTAAGGTTGGTTGACTTGTGGTTGGTTATATATGGTGGGATTTTAAGGCTGGTTGAATTGTGGTTGGTAGTATATGGTGGGTTTTAAGGCTGGTTGACTTGTGGTTGGTAGTATATGGTAGGATTTTAAGGTTGGTTGACTTGTGGTTGGTAGTATATGGTGGGATTTTAAGGCTGGTTGACTTGTGGTTGGTAGTATATGGTGGGATTTTGAGGTTGGTTGACTTGTGGTTGGTAGTATATGGTGGGATTTTAAGGCTGGTTGACTTGTGGTTGGTAATATGTGGTTGGATTTTAAGGCTGGTTAACTTGTGGTTGGTAATATATGGTGAGATTTTAAGGCTGGTTGACTTGTGGTTGGTAGTATATGGTGGGTTTAAGGCTGGTTGACTTGTGGTTGGTAGTATATGGTGGGATTTTAAGGCTGGTTGACTTGTGGTTGGTAGTATATGGTGGGATTTTAAGGCTGGTTGACTTGTGGTTGGTAGTATATGGTGGGTTTTAAGGCTGGTTGACTTGTGGTTGGTAGTATATGGTGAGATTTTAAGGTTGGTTGACTTGTGGTTGGTAGTATATGGTGGGATTTTAAGGCTGGTTGACTTGTGGTTGGTAATATATGGTGGGATTTTAAGGCTGGTTGACTTGTGGTTGGTAATATGTGGTGGGATTTTAAGGCTGGTTGACTTGTGGTTGGTAATATATGCTGGGATTTTAAGGTTGGTTGACTTGTGGTTGGTAATATATGGTGGGATTTTAAGGCTGGTTGACTTGTGGTTGGTAATATATGGTGGGATTTTAAGGTTGGTTGACTTGTGGTTGGTAATATATGGTGGGATTTTAGGGCTGGTTGACTTGTGGTTGGTAATATATGGCGGGATTTTAAGGTTGCTTGACTTGTGGTTGGTAATATATGGTGGGATTTTAGGGCTGGTTGACTTGTGGTTGGTAATATATGGTGGGATTTTAAGGTTGCTTGACTTGTGGTTGGTAATATATGGTGGGATTTTAGGGCTGGTTGACTTGTGGTTGGTAATATATGGTGGGATTTTAAGGTTGCTTGACTTGTGGTTGGTAATATATGGTGGGATTTTAGGGCTGGTTGACTTGTGGTTGGTAATATATGGCGGGATTTTAAGGCCGGTTGACTTGCGGTTGGTAGTATATGGTGGGATGTTAAGGCTGGTTGACTTGGTTGGTAGTATATGGTGGGATTTTAAGGTTGGTTGACTTGTGGTTGGTAGGGTATGGTGGGATTTTAAGGCTGGTTGACTTGTGGTTGGTCATATATGGTGGGATATTATGGCTGGTTGAGTTGTGGTTGGTAGTATATGGTGGGATTTTAAGGTTGGTTGACTTGTTGTTGGTAATATATGGTGGGATTTTAAGGCTGGTTGCCTTGTGGTTGGTAATATATGTTGGGATTTTAAGGCTGGTTGTCTTGTGGTTGGTAATATATGGTGCCTTGTGGTTGGTAAATTGGTAAAGTTGGTTGATCTGTACTTGGTAATATATGGTGGAATTTTAAGGCTGATTGACTTGTGGTTAGTAATATATGGTGGAATTTTAAGGTTGGTTTACTTGTGGTTGGTAATATATGGTGGGATTTTAAGGCTGGGCGACTATGGTTGGTAATATATGGTGGGATTTTAAGTCTGGTTGTCTTGTGGTTGGTAATATATGGTGCAAATTTAAAGTTGGTTGATCTGTACTTGGTAATATATGGTGGAATTTTAAGGCTGATTGACTTGTGGTTAGTAATATATGGTGGAATTTTAAGGTTGGTTTACTTGTGGTTGGTAATATATGGTGGGATTTTGAGGCTGGGCGACTATGGTTGGTAATATATGGTGGGATTTTAAGTCTGGTTGTCTTGTGGTTGGTAATATATGGTGCAAATTTAAAGTTGGTTGATCTGTACTTGGTAATATATGGTGGAATTTTAAGGCTGATTGACTTGTGGTTAGTAATATATGGTGGAATTTTAAGGTTGGTTTACTTGTGGTTGGTAATATATGGTGGGATTTTGAGGCTGGGCGACTATGGTTGGTAATATATGGTGGGATTTTAAGTCTGGTTGTCTTGTGGTTGGTAATATATGGTGCAAATTTAAATTTGGTTGACCTGTAGTTGGTAATATATGGCGGAATTTTAAGGCTGGTTGTCTTGTGGTTGGTAATGTATGGTGCAAATTTAAATTTGGTTGACCTGTAGTTGGTAATATATGGCGGAATTTTAAGTCTGGATGTCTTGTGGTTGGTAATATGTGGTGGAAATTTAAGGCTGGTTGTCTTATGTTTGGTAATATATGGTGGGATTTTAAAGTTGGTTGACTTGTGGTTGGTAATATGTGGTGGGATTTTAAGGCTGGTTGTCTCGTGGTTGGTAATATATGGTGCAAATTTAAATTTGGTTGACCTGTAGTTGGTAATATATGGCGGAATTTTAAGTCTGGATGTCTTGTGGTTGGTAATATGTGGTGGAAATTTAAGGCTGGTTGTCTTATGTTTGGTAATATATGGTGGGATTTTAAAGTTGGTTGACTTGTGGTTGGTAATATGTGGTGGGATTTTAAGGCTGGTTGTCTCGTGGTTGGTAATATATGGTGGGATTTTAAGGCTGGGCGACTGTGGTTGGTAATATATGGTGGAATTTTAAGGCTGGTTGACTTGTGGTTGGTAATATATGGTGGAATTTTAAGGCTGGTTGTCTTGTGGTTGGTATTATGTGGTGGAATTTTAAGGCTGGTTGACTTGTGGTTGGTAATATGTGGTGGGATTTTAAGGCTGGGCGACTGTGGTTGGTAATATATGGTGTAATCTTAAGGCTGGTTGTCTTGTGGTTGGTAATATATGGTGCAAATTTAAATTTGGTTGACCTGTAGTTGGTAATATATGGCGGAATTTTAAGTCTGGATGTCTTGTGGTTGGTAATATGTGGCGGAAATTTAAGGCTGGTTGTCTTATGGTTGGTAATATATGGTGGGATTTTAAGCTGGTTGACTTGTGGTTGGTAATATGTGGTGGAATTTTAAGGCTGTTGACTTGTGGTTGGTAATATGTGGTGGGATTTTAAGGCTGGGCGACTGTGGTTGGTAATATATGTATGGTGTGATTTTAAGGCTGGTTGTCTTGTGGTTGGTAATATGTGGTGGGATTTTAAGTTGGTTGACTTGTGGTTGGTAATATGTGGTGGGATTTTAAGGCTGGTTGTCTTGTGGTTGGTAATATATGGTGGGATTTTAAGGCTGGGCGACTGTGGTTGGTAATATATGGTGGAATTTTAAGGCTGGTTGACTTGTGGTTGGTAATATATGGTGGAATTTTAAGGCTGGTTGACTTGTGGTTGGTAATATATGGTGGGATTTTAAGGCTGGGCGACTGTGGTTGGTAATATATGGTGGAATTTTAAGGCTGGTTGACTTGTGGTTGGTAATATATGGTGGAATTTTAAGGCTGGTTGACTTGTGGTTGGTAATATATGGTGGAATTTTAAGGCTGGTTGTCTTGTGGTTGGTAATTATGTGGTGGAATTTTAAGGCTGGTTGACTTGTGGTTGGTAATATGTGGTGGGATTTTAAGGCTGGGCGACTGTGGTTGGTAATATATGGTGTAATTTAAGGCTGGTTGTCTTGTGGTTGGTAATATGTGGCGGAATTTTAAGGCTGGTTGTCTTGTGGTTGGTAATATATGGTGGGATTTTAAGGCTGGTTGACTTGTGGTTGGTAATATGTGGTGGAATTTTAAGGCTGGTTGACTTGTGGTTGGTAATATGTGGTGGGATTTTAAGGCTGGTTGTCTTGTGGTTGGTAGTGTATGGTGGGATTTTAAGGCTGGTTGTCTTGTGGTTGGTAGTATATGGGGGAATTTTAAGGCTGGTTGTCTTGTGGTTGGTAATATATGGTGCAATTTTAAGGCTGGTTGACTTGTGGTTGGTAATATGTGGTGGAATTTTAAGGCTGGTTGTCTTGTGGTTGGTAATATATGGTGCAATTTTAAGGCTGGTTGACTTGTGGTTGGTAATATGTGGTGGAATTTTAAGGCTGGTTGTCTTGTGGTTGGTAATATATGGTGGGAATTTTAAGGCTGGTTGACTTGTGGTTGGTAATATGTGGTGGAATTTTAAGGCTGGTTGACTTGTGGTTGGTAATATATGGTGTAATTTTAAGGCTGGTTGTCTTGTGGTTGGTAATATATGGTGCAATTTTAAGGCTGGTTGACTTGTGGTTGGTAATATGTGGTGGAATTTTAAGGCTGGTTGACTTGTGGTTGGTAGTATATGGTGGGATTTTAAGGCTGGTTGACTTGTGGTTGGTAATGTATGGTGGGATTTTAAGGCTGGTTGACTTGTGGTTGGTAGTATATGGTGGGATTTTAAGGCTGGTTGACTTGTGGTTGGTAGTATATGGTGGGATTTTAAGGCTGGTTGACTTGTGGTTGGTAATATATGGTGGGATTTTAAGGCTGGTTGACTTGTGGTTGGTAATATATGGTGGGATTTTAAGGCTGGTTGACTTGTGGTTGGTAGTATATGGTGGGTTTTAAGGCTGGTTGACTTGTGGTTGGTAGTATATGGTGGGATTTTAAGGCTGGTTGACTTGTGGTTGGTAATATATGGTGGGATTTTAAGGTTGGTTGACTTGTGGTTGGTATATATGGTGGGATTTTAAGGCTGGTTGACTTGTGGTTGGTAGTATATGGTGGGTTTTAAGGCTGGTTGACTTGTGGTTGGTAGTATATGGTGGGATTTTAAGGTTGGTTGACTTGTGGTTGGTAGTATATGGTGGGATTTTAAGGCTGGTTGACTTGTGGTTGGTAGTATATGGTGGGATTTTAAGGTTGGTTGACTTGTGGTTGGTAGTATATGGTGGGATTTTAAGGCTGGTTGACTTGTGGTTGGTAATATGTGGTGGATTTTAAGGCTGGTTGACTTGTGGTTGGTAATATATGGTGGGATTTTAAGGCTGGTTGACTTGTGGTTGGTAGTATATGGTGGGATTTTAAGGCTGGTTGACTTGTGGTTGGTAGTATATGGTGGGATTTTAAGGCTGGTTGACTTGTGGTTGGTAGTATATGGTGGGATTTTAAGGCTGGTTGACTTGTGGTTGGTAGTATATGGTGGGATTTTAAGGCTGGTTGACTTGTGGTTGGTAGTATATGGTGGGATTTTAAGGCTGGTTGACTTGTGGTTGGTAGTATATGGTGGGATTTTAAGGCTGGTTGACTTGTGGTTGGTAATATATGGTGGGATTTTAAGGCTGGTTGACTTGTGGTTGGTAATATGTGGTGGGATTTTAAGGCTGGTTGACTTGTGGTTGGTAATATATGGTGGGATTTTAAGGTTGGTTGACTTGTGGTTGGTAATATATGGTGGGATTTTAAGGCTGGTTGACTTGTGGTTGGTAATATATGGTGGGATTTTAAGGTTGGTTGACTTGTGGTTGGTAATATATGGTGGGATTTTAAGGCTGGTTGACTTGTGGTTGGTAATATATGGTGGGATTTTAAGGTTGGTTGACTTGTGGTTGGTAATATATGGTGGGATTTTAAGGCTGGTTGACTTGTGGTTGGTAATATATGGTGGGATTTTAAGGTTGGTTGACTTGTGGTTGGTAATATATGGTGGGATTTTAAGGGCTGGTTGACTTGTGGTTGGTAATATATGGTGGGATTTTAAGGTTGGTTGACTTGTGGTTGGTAATATATGGTGGGATTTTAAGGCTGGTTGACTTGTGGTTGGTAATATATGGTGGGATTTTAAGGCTGGTTGACTTGTGGTTGGTAGTATATGGTGGGATTTTAAGGCTGGTTGACTTGTGGTTGGTAATATATGGTGGGATTTTAAGGTTGGTTGACTTGTGGTTGGTAATATATGGTGGGATTTTAAGGCTGGTTGACTTGTGGTTGGTAATATATGGTGGGATATTTAAGGCTGGTTGACTTGTGGTTGGTAGTATATGGTGGGATTTTAAGGTTGGTTGACTTGTGGTTGGTAATATATGGTGGGATTTTAAGGCTGGTTGCTTGTGGTTGGTAATATATGGTGGGATTTTAAGGCTGGTTGTCTTGTGGTTGGTAATATATGGTGCAAATTTTAAGTTGGTTGATCTGTGGTTGGTAATATATGGTGGAATTTTAAGGCTGGTTGACTTGTGGTTGGTAATATATGGTGGAATTTTAAGGTTGGTTTACTTGTGGTTGGTAATATATGGTGGGATTTTAAGGCTGGGCGACTTGGTTGGTAATATATGGTGGGATTTTAAGTCTGGTTGTCTTGTGGTTGGTAATATATGGTGCAAATTTAAAGTTGGTTGATCTGTACTTGGTAATATATGGTGGAATTTTAAGGCTGATTGACTTGTGGTTGGTAATATATGGTGGAATTTTAAGGTTGGTTTACTTGTGGTTGGTAATATATGGTGGGATTTTGAGGCTGGGCGACTATGGTTGGTAATATATGGTGGGATTTTAAGGCTGGTTGTCTTGTGGTTGGTAATATATGGTGCAAATTTAAATTTGGTTGACCTGTAGTTGGTAATATATGGCGGAATTTTAAGGCTGGTTGTCTTGTGGTTGGTAATGTATGGTGCAAATTTAAATTTGGTTGACCTGTAGTTGGTAATATATGGCGGAATTTTAAGTCTGGATGTCTTGTGGTTGGTAATATGTGGTGGAAATTTAAGGCTGGTTGTCTTATGTTGGTAATATATGGTGGGATTTTAAAGTTGGTTGACTTGTGGTTGGTAATATGTGGTGGGATTTTAAGGCTGGTTGTCTCGTGGTTGGTAATATATGGTGCAAATTTAAATGGTTGACCTGTAGTTGGTAATATATGGCGGAATTTTAAGTCTGGATGTCTTGTGGTTGGTAATATGTGGTGGAAATTTAAGGCTGGTTGTCTTATGTTGGTAATATATGGTGGGATTTTAAGTTGGTTGACTTGTGGTTGGTAATATGTGGTGGGATTTTAAGGCTGGTTGTCTCGTGGTTGGTAATATATGGTGGGATTTTAAGGCTGGGCGACTTGTGGTTGGTAATATATGGTGGAATTTTAAGGCTGGTTGACTTGTGGTTGGTAATATATGGTGGAATTTTAAGGCTGGTTGTCTTGTGGTTGGTAATTATGTGGTGGAATTTTAAGGCTGGTTGACTTGTGGTTGGTAATATGTGGTGGGATTTTAAGGCTGGGCGACTGTGGTTGGTAATATATGGTGTAATTTTAAGGCTGGTTGTCTTGTGGTTGGTAATATGTGGTGGAATTTTAAGGCTGGTTGTCTTGTGGTTGGTAATATATGGTGGGATTTTAAGGCTGGTTGACTTGTGGTTGGTAATATGTGGTGGAATTTTAAGGCTGGTTGACTTGTGGTTGGTAATATGTGGTGGGATTTTAAGGCTGGGCGACTGTGGTTGGTAATATATGGTGGAATTTTAAGGCTGGTTGTCTTGTGGTTGGTAATATGTGGTGGAATTTTAAGGCTGGTTGTCTTGTGGTTGGTAATATATGGTGGGATTTTAAGGCTGGTTGACTTGTGGTTGGTAGTATATGGGGGAATTTTAAGGCTGGTTGTCTTGTGGTTGGTAATATATGGTGCAATTTTAAGGCTGGTTGACTTGTGGTTGGTAATATGTGGTGGAATTTTAAGGCTGGTTGTCTTGTGGTTGGTAATATATGGTGCAATTTTAAGGCTGGTTGACTTGTGGTTGGTAATATGTGGTGGAATTTTAAGGCTGGTTGTCTTGTGGTTGGTAATATATGGTGCAATTTTAAGGCTGGTTGACTTGTGGTTGGTAATATGTGGTGGAATTTTAAGGCTGGTTGACTTGTGGTTGGTAATATATGGTGGAATTTTAAGGCTGGTTGACTTGTGGTTGGTAATATATGGTGGAATTTTAAGGCTGGTTGACTTGTGGTTGGTAATATGTGGTGGAATTTTAAGGCTGGTTGACTTGTGGTTGGTAGTATATGGTGGGATTTTAAGGCTGGTTGACTTGTGGTTGGTAATGTATGGTGGGATTTTAAGGCTGGTTGACTTGTGGTTGGTAGTATATGGTGGGATTTTAAGGCTGGTTGACTTGTGGTTGGTAATATATGGTGGGATTTTAAGGCTGGTTGACTTGTGGTTGGTAATATATGGTGGGATTTTAAGGCTGGTTGACTTGTGGTTGGTAATATATGGTGGGATTTTAAGGCTGGTTGACTTGTGGTTGGTAATGTATATGGTGGGATTTTAAGGCTGGTTGACTTGTGGTTGGTAGTATATGGTGGGATTTTAAGGCTGGTTGACTTGTGGTTGGTAATATATGGTGGGATTTTAAGGCTGGTTGACTTGTGGTTGGTAATATATGGTGGGATTTTAAGGCTGGTTGACTTGTGGTTGGTAGTATATGGTGGGTTTTAAGGCTGGTTGACTTGTGGTTGGTAGTATATGGTGGGATTTTAAGGCTGGTTGACTTGTGGTTGGTAATATATGGTGGGATTTTAAGGCTGGTTGACTTGTGGTTGGTAGTATATGGTGGGATTTTAAGGCTGGTTGACTTGTGGTTGGTAGTATATGGTGGGATTTTAAGGCTGGTTGACTTGTGGTTGGTAGTATATGGTGGGATTTTAAGGTTGGTTGACTTGTGGTTGGTAGTATATGGTGGGATTTTAAGGCTGGTTGACTTGTGGTTGGTAGTATATGGTGGGATTTTAAGGTTGGTTGACTTGTGGTTGGTAGTATATGGTGGGATTTTAAGGCTGGTTGACTTGTGGTTGGTAATATGTGGTGGATTTTAAGGCTGGTTGACTTGTGGTTGGTAATATATGGTGGGATTTTAAGGCTGGTTGACTTGTGGTTGGTAGTATATGGTGGGATTTTAAGGCTGGTTGACTTGTGGTTGGTAGTATATGGTGGGATTTTAAGGCTGGTTGACTTGTGGTTGGTAGTATATGGTGGGATTTTAAGGCTGGTTGACTTGTGGTTGGTAGTATATGGTGGGATTTTAAGGCTGGTTGACTTGTGGTTGGTAGTATATGGTGGGATTTTAAGGCTGGTTGACTTGTGGTTGGTAGTATATGGTGGGATTTTAAGGCTGGTTGACTTGTGGTTGGTAATATATGGTGGGATTTTAAGGCTGGTTGACTTGTGGTTGGTAATATATGGTGGGATTTTAAGGCTTGGTTGACTTGTGGTTGGTAGTATATGGTGGGTTTTAAGGCTGGTTGACTTGTGGTTGGTAGTATATGGTGGATTTTAAGGTTGGTTGACTTGTGGTTGGTAGTATATGGTGGGATTTTAAGGCTGGTTGACTTGTGGTTGGTAGTATATGGTGGGATTTTAAGGCTGGTTGACTTGTGGTTGGTAGTATATGGTGGGATTTTAAGGTTGGTTGACTTGTGGTTGGTAGTATATGGTGGGATTTTAAGGCTGGTTGACTTGTGGTTGGTAATATATGGTGGATTTTAAGGTTGGTTGACTTGTGGTTGGTAGTATATGGTGGGATTTTAAGGCTGGTTGACTTGTGGTTGGTAATATATGGTGGGATTTTAAGGCTGGTTGACTTGTGGTTGGTAATATATGGTGGGATTTTAAGGCTGGTTGACTTGTGGTTGGTAATATATGGTGGGATTTTAAGGTTGGTTGACTTGTGGTTGGTAATATATGGTGGGATTTTAAGGCTGGTTGACTTGTGGTTGGTAATATATGGTGGGATTTTAAGGTTGGTTGACTTGTGGTTGGTAATATATGGTGGGATTTTAAGGCTGGTTGACTTGTGGTTGGTAATATATGGTGGGATTTTAAGGCTGGTTGACTTGTGGTTGGTAATATATGGTGGGATTTTAAGGCTGGTTGACTTGTGGTTGGTAATATATGGTGGGATTTTAAGGTGGTTGACTTGTGGTTGGTAATATATGGTGGGATTTTAAGGCTGGTTGACTTGTGGTTGGTAATATATGGTGGGATATTTAAGGCTGGTTGACTTGTGGTTGGTAATATATGGTGGGATTTTAAGGCTTGGTTGACTTGTGGTTGGTAATATATGGTGGGATTTTAAGGCTGGTTGCTTGTGGTTGGTAATATATGGTGGGATTTTAAGGCTGGTTGACTTGTGGTTGGTAATATATGGTGGAATTTTAAGGCTTGGTTGATCTGTGGTTGGTAATATATGGTGGAATTTTAAGGCTGGTTGACTTGTGGTTGGTAATATATGGTGGAATTTTAAGGTTGGTTTACTTGTGGTTGGTAATATATGGTGGGATTTTAAGGCTGGTTGTCTTGTGGTTGGTAATATATGGTGCAAATTTAAATTTGGTTGACCTGTAGTTGGTAATATATGGCGGAATTTTAAGGCTGGTTGTCTTGTGGTTGGTAATATATGGTGCAAATTTAAATTTGGTTGACTGTAGTTGGTAATATATGGCGGAATTTTAAGGCTGGATGTCTTGTGGTTGGTAATATATGGTGGGATTTTAAGGTTGGTTGACTGTGGTTGGTAATATATGGTGGAATTTTAAGGCTGGTTGTCTTGTGGTTGGTAATATATGGTTCAAATTTAAAGCTGGTTGACCTGTAGTTGGTAATATATGGCGGAATTTTAAGGCTGGTTGTCTTGTGGTTGGTAATATTTTGGAAATTTAAAGTGGTTGACCTGTAGTTGGTAATATATGGCGGAATTTTAAGGCTGGTTACTTGTGGTTGGTTATATGGTGGGATTTTAAGGCTGTTGACTGTGGTTGGTAATATATGGTGGAATTTTAAGGCTGGTTGACTTGTGGTTGGTAATATATGGCGGAATTTTAAGGCTGGATGTCTTGTGGTTGGTAATATATGGTGGGATTTTAAGGTTGGTTGACTGTGGTTGGTAATATGTGGTGGAATTTTAAGGCTGGTTGTCTTGTGGTTGGTAATATATGGTTCAAATTTTAAGGCTTGGTTGACTGTGGTTGGTAATATATGGCGGAATTTTAAGGCTGGTTGTCTTGTGGTTGGTAATATATGGTGGATTTTAAGGCTGGTTGCGACTGTGGTTGGTAATATATGGTGCAATTTTAAGGCTAGTTGACTTGTGGTTGGTAATATGTGGAGGAATTTTAAGGCTGGTTGTCTTGTGGTTGGTAATATATGGTGCAATTTTAAGGCTAGTTGACTTGTGGTTGGTAATATATGGTGCAATTTTAAGGCTGGTTGACTTGTGGTTGGTAATATTGGTGAATTTCAAGGCTGGTTGTCTTGTGGTTGGTAATATATGGTGCAATTTTGAGGCTAGTTGACTTGTGGTTGGTAATATGTGGAGGAATTTTAAGGCTGGTTGTCTTGTGGTTGGTAATATATGGTGCAATTTTGAGGCTAGTTGACTTGTGGTTGGTAATATGTGGAGGAATTTTAAGGCTGGTTGTTTGTGGTTGGTAATATATGGTGCAATTTTAAGGCTAGGTTGACTTGTGGTTGGTAATATATGGTGCAATTTTAAGGCTGGTTGACTTGTGGTTGGTAATATGTGGTGGAATTTCAAGGCTGGTTGTCTTGTGGTTGGTAATATATGGTGCAATTTTGAAGGCTAGTTGACTTGTGGTTGGTAATATGTGGGGAATTTTAAGGCTGGTTGTTCTTGTGGTTGGTAATATATGGTGCAATTTTAGGCTAGTTGACTTGGGTTGGTAATATATGGTGGGATTTTAAGGCTGGTTGACTTTGGTTGGTAATATGTGGTGGAATTTTAAGGCTGGGCTTGGTTGGTAATATATGGTGGAATTTTAAGGCTGGTTGTCTCGTGGTTGGTAATATATGGTGCAATTTTAAGGCTGGTTGACTTGTGGTTGGTAATAGGTGGTGGAATTTTAAGGCTGGTTGACTTGTGGTTGGTAATATATGGTACAATTTTAAGGCTGGTTGACTTGTGGTTGGTAATATATGGTGCAATTTTAAGCTGGTTGACTTGTGGTTGGTAATATGTGTGGAATTTTAAGGCTGGTTGACTTGTGGTTGGTAATATGTGGGATTTTAAGGCTGGTTGACTTGTGGTTGGTAATATATGGTGGGATTTTAAGGCTGGTTGACTTGTGGTTGGTAGTATATGGTGGGATTTTAAGGCTGGTTGACTTGTGGTTGGTAGTATATGGTGGGTTTTAAGGCTGGTTGACTTGTGGTTGGTAATATATGGTGGGATTTTAAGGCTGGTTGACTTGTGGTTGGTAATATATGGTGGGATTTTAAGGCTGGTTGACTTGTGGTTGGTAGTATATGGTGGGATTTTAAGGCTGGTTGACTTGTGGTTGGTAGTATATGGTGGGATTTTAAGGCTTGGTTGACTTGTGGTTGGTAGTATATGGTGGGATTTTAAGGCTGGTTGACTTGTGGTTGGTAATATATGGTGGGATTTTAAGGCTGGTTGACTTGTGGTTGGTAATATATGGTGGGATTTTAAGGCTGGTTGACTTGTGGTTGGTAGTATATGGTGGGATTTTAAGGCTGGTTGACTTGTGGTTGGTAATATATGTTGGGATTTTAAGGCTGGTTGACTTGTGGTTGGTAATATATGGTGGGATTTTAAGGCTGGTTGACTTGTGGTTGGTAGTATATGGTGGGATTTTAAGGCTGGTTGACTTGTGGTTGGTAGTATATGGTGGGATTTTAAGGCTGGTTGACTTGTGGTTGGTATATATGGTGGGATTTTAAGGCTGGTTGACTTGTGGTTGGTAATATATGGTGGGATTTTAAGGCTGGTTGACTTGTGGTTGGTAGTATATGGTGGGATTTTAAGGCTGGTTGACTTGTGGTTGGTAATATATGGTGGGATTTTAAGGCTGGTTGACTTGTGGTTGGTAATATATGGTGGGATTTTAAGGCTGGTTGACTTGTGGTTGGTAGTATATGGTGGGATTTTAAGGCTGGTTGACTTGTGGTTGGTAGTATATGGTGGGATTTTAAGGTTGGTTGACTTGTGGTTGGTAATATATGGTGGGATTTTAAGGCTGGTTGACTTGTGGTTGGTAGTATATGGTGGGATTTTAAGGTTGGTTGACTTGTGGTTGGTAATATATGGTGGGATTTTAAGGCTGGTTGCTTGTGGTTGGTAATATATGGTGGGATTTTAAGGCTGGTTGACTTGTGGTTGGTAATATATGGTGGGAATTTTAAGTTGGTTGACTTGTGGTTGGTAATATATGGTGGAATTTTAAGGCTGGTTGACTTGTGGTTGGTAATATATGGTGGAATTTTAAGGTTGGTTGACTTGTGGTTGGTAATATATGGTGGGATTTTAAGGCTGGGTGACTGTGGTTGGTAATATATGGTGGGATTTTAAGGTTGGTTGACTTGTGGTTGGTAATATATGGTGGGATTTTAAGGCTGGGTGACTGTGGTTGGTAATATATGGTGGAATTTTAAGGTTGGTTGACTTGTGGTTGGTAATATATGGTGGGATTTTAAGGCTGGGTGACTGTGGTTGGTAATATATGGTGGGATTTTAAGGCTGGGCGACTTGGTTGGTAATATATGGTGGGATTTTAAGGCTGGTTGTTTGTGGTTGGTAATATATGGTGCAAATTTAAATTTGGTTGACTTGTAGTTGGTAATATATGGCGGGATTTTAAGGCTGGTTGTCTTGTGGTTGGTAATGTATGGTGCAAATTTAAATTTGGTTGACTGTAGTTGGTAATATATGGCGGAATTTTAAGGCTGGATGTCTTGTGGTTGGTAATATATGGTGGGATTTTAAGGTTGGGTGACTGTGGTTGGTAATATGTGGTGTAATTTTAAGGCTGGTTATCTTGTGGTTGGTAATATATGGTTCAAATTTAAAGCTGGTTGACCTGTAGTTGGTAATATATGGCGGAATTTTAAGGCTGGTTGTCTTGTGGTTGGTAATATTTTGGAAATTTAAAGTTGGTTGACCTTAGTTGGTAATATATGGCGGAATTTTAAGGCTGGTTACTTGTGGTTGGTAATATATGGTGGGATTTTAAGGCTGGTTCGACTGTGGTTGGTAATAATGGTGGAATTTTAAGGCTGGTTGACTTGTGTTGGTAATATATGTGCAATTTTAAGGCTGGTTGATTTGTGGTTGGTAATATGTGGTGGAATTTTAAGGCTGGGCGAGTTTGGTTGGTAATATATGGTGGGATTTTAAGGCTGGTTGTTTGTGGTTGGTAATATATGGTTCAAATTTAAGGCTGGTTGACTGTAGTTGGTAATATATGGCGGAATTTTAAGGCTGGTTGTCTTGTGGTTGGTAATATATGGTAGGATTTTAAGGCTGGGCGACTGTGGTTGGTAATATATGTGCAATTTTAGGCTAGTTGACTTGTGGTTGGTAATATGTGGAGGAATTTTGAAGGCTGGTTGTCTTGTGGTTGGTAATATATGGTGCAATTTTAAGGCTAGTTGACTTGTGGTTGGTAATATTGGTGAATTTCAAGGCTGGTTGTCTTGTGGTTGGTAATATATGGTGCAATTTTGAGGCTAGTTGACTTGTGGTTGGTAATATGTGGAGGAATTTCAAGGCTGGTTGTCTTGTGGTTGGTAATATATGGTGCAATTTTGAGGCTAGTTGACTTGTGGTTGGTAATATGTGGAGGAATTTTAAGGCTGGTTGTTTCGTGGTTGGTAATATATGGTGCAATTTTAAGGCTAGTTGAATTGTGGTTGGTAATATATGGTGCAATTTTAAGGCTGGTTGACTTGTGGTTGGTAATATGTGGTGGAATTTCAAGGCTGGTTGTCTTGCGGTTGGTAATATATGGTGCAATTTTGAGGCTAGTTGACTTGTGGTTGGTAATATGTGGAGGAATTTCAAGGCTGGTTTTCTTGTGGTTGGTAATATATGGTGCAATTTTGAGGCTAGTTGACTCATGGTTGGTAATATATGGTGGAATTTTAAGGCTGGTTGACTTTTGGTTGGTAATATGTGGTGGAATTTTAAGGCTGGGCGAGTGGTTGGTAATATATGGTGGAATTTTAAGGCTGATTGTCTCGTTGTTGGTAATATATGGTGCAATTTTAAGGCTGGTTGACTTTTGGTTGGTAATAGGTGGTGGAATTTTAAGGCTGGTTATTTCGTGGTTGGTAATATATGGTACAATTTTAAGGCTGTTGACTTGTCGTTGGTAATATATGGTGCAATTTTAAGCTGGTTGACTTGTGGTTGGTAATATGTGTTGGAATTTTAAGGCTGGTTGACTTGTGGTTGGTAAAATATAGTGGGATTTTAAGCTGGTTGCGACTGTGGTTGGTAATATATGTGGAATTTTAAGGCTGGTTGACTTGTGGTTGGTAATATATGGTGGGATTTTAAGGTTGGTTGACTTGTGGTTGGTAATATATGGTGGGATTTTAAGGCTGGTTGACTTGTGGTTGGTAGTATATGGTGGGTTTTAAGGCTGGTTGACTTGTGGTTGGTAGTATATGGTGGGATTTTAAGGCTGGTTGACTTGTGGTTGGTAGTATATGGTGGGATTTTAAGGCTGGTTGACTTGTGGTTGATAATATATGGCGGGATTTTAAGGCTGGTTGACTTGTGGTTGGTAGTATATGGTGGGATTTTAAGGCTGGTTGACTTGTGGTTGGTAATATATGTTGGGATTTTAAGGTTGGTTGACTTGTGGTTGGTAATATATGGTGGGATTTTAAGGCTGGTTGACTTGGGGTTGGTAGTGTATGTTGGGATTTTAAGGCTGGTTGACTTGTGGTTAGTAGTATATGGTGGGATTTTAAGGCTGGTTGACTTGTGGTTGGTCATATATGGTGGGATTTTAAGGCTGGTTGACTTGTGGTTGGTAATATATGGTGGGATTTTAAGCCTGGTTGACTTGTGGTTGGTAGTATATGGTGGGATTTTAAGGCTGGTTGACTTGTGGTTGGTAATATATGGTGGGATTTTAGGGCTGGTTGACTTGTGGTTGGTAATATATGGCGGGATTTTAAGGCTGGTTGACTTGTGGTTGGTAGTATATGGTGGGATGTTAAGGCTGGTTGACTTTTGGTTGGTAGTATATGGTGGGATTTTAAGGTTGGTTGACTTGTGGTTGGTCATATATGGTGGATTTTATGGCTGGTTGAGTTGTGGTTGGTAGTATATGGTGGGATTTTAAGGTTGGTTGACTTGTTGTTGGTAATATATGGTGGGATTTTAAGGCTGGTTGTCTTGTGGTTGGTAATATATGGTGCAAATTTAAAGTTGGTTGATCTGTACTTGGTAATATATGGCGGAATTTTAAGGCTGATTGACTTGTGGTTGGTAATATATGGTGGAATTTTAAGGTTGGTTGACTTGTGGTTGGTAATATATGGTGGGATTTTAAGTCTGGTTGTCTTGTGGTTGGTAATATATGGTGCAAATTTAAATTTGGTTGACCTGTAGTTGGTAATATATGGCGGAATTTTAAGGCTGGATGTCTTGTGGTTGGTAATATATGGTGGGATTTTAAGGTTGGTTGACTGTGGTTGGTAATATGTGGTGTAATTTTAAGGCTGGTTATCTTGTGGTTGGTAATATATGGTTCAAATTTAAAGCTGGTTGACCTGTAGTTGGTAATATATGGCGGAATTTTAAGGCTGGTTGTCTTGTGGTTGGTAATATTTTGGAAATTTAAAGTTGGTTGACCTATAGTTGGTAATATATGTCGGAATTTTAAGGCTGGTTACTTGTGGCTTGGTAATATATGGTGGGATTTTAAGGCTGTTCGACTGTGGTTGGTAATAAATGGTGGAATTTTAAGGCTGGTTGACTTGTAGTTGGTAATATATGGTGCAATTTTAAGGCTGGTAGATTTGTGGTTGGTAATATGTGGTGGAACTTTAAGGCTGGGCGAGTTTGGTTGGTAATATATGGTGGGATTTTATGGCTGGTTGTTTTGTGGTTGGTAATATATGGTTCAAATTTAAAGTTGGTTGACCTGTAGGTGGTAATATATGGCGGAATTTTAAGGCTGGTTGTCTTGTGGTTGGTAATATATGGTAGGATTTTAAGGCTGGGCGACTGTGGTTGGTAATATGTGGTGGAATTTTAAGGCTGGTTGTCTTGTGGTTGGTAATATGGTGCAAATTTAAAGTTGGTTGACCTGTAATTGGTAATATATGGCAGAATTTTAAGGCTGGTTGTTTTGTGGTTGGTAATATATGGTAGGATTTTAAGGCTGGGCGACTGTGGTTGGTAATATGTGGTGGAATTTTAAGGCTGGTTGTCTTGTGGTTGGTAATATATGGTAGGATTTTAAGGCTGGGCGACTGTGGTTGGTAATATGTGGTGGAATTTTAAGGCTGGTTGTCTTGTGGTTGGTAATATATGGTAGGATTTTAAGGCTGGGCGACTGTGGTTGGTAATATGTGGTGGAATTTTAAGGCTGGTTGTCTTGTGGTTGGTAATATATGGTAGGATTTTAAGGCTGGGCGACTGTGGTTGGTAATATGTGGTGGAATTTTAAGGCTGGTTGTATTGTGGCTGGCAATATGTGGTGGGATTTTAAGGCTGTTCGACTGTGGTTGGTAATAAATGGTGGAATTTTAAGGCTGGTTGACTTGTAGTTGGTAATATATAGTGCAATTTTAAGGCTGGTGATCTTGTGGTTGGTAATATATGGTGGGATTTTAATGCTGGGCGACTGTGGTTGGTAATATATTGTGGAATTTTAGGGCTGGTTGAGTTGTGGTTGGTAATATATGGTGCAAATTTAAAGTTGGTTGACCTCTAATTGGTAATATATGGCGGTATTTTAAGGCTGGTTGTCTTGTAGTTGGTAATATATGGTTTGATTTTAAGGCTGGGCGACTGTGGTTGGTAATATGTGGTGGAATTTTGAGTCTGGTTGTCTTGTGGTTGGTAATATATGGTGGGATTTTAAGGCTGGTTGTCTTGTGGTTGGTAATATATGGTGCAATTTTAAGGCTGGTTGACTTGTGGTTGGTAATATGTGGTAGAATTTTAAGGCTGGTTGTCTTGTGTTTGGTTATATATGGTGGGATTTTAAGGCTGGGCGACTGTGGTTGGTAATATGTGGTGGAATTTTAAGGCTGGTTGACTTGTGGTTGGTAATATGTGGTGGAATTTTGAGGCTGGTTGTCTTGTGGTTGGTAAAATATGGTGCAATTTTAAGCCTGGTTGACTCGTGGTTGGTAATATGTGGGGGAATTTTAAGGCTGGTTGTCTTGTGTTTGGTAATATATGGTGAGATTTTAAGGCTGGGCGACTGTGGTTGGTAATATGTGATGGGATTTTAAGGCTGGTTGTTTTGTGGTTGGTAATATATTGTGGGATTTTAAGGCTGGTTGTCTTGTGGTTGGTAATATATGGTGCAATTTTAAGGCTGGTTGTCTTGTAGTTGATAATATGTTGTGGAATTTCAAGGCTGGGCGAGAGTGGTTGGTAATATATGGTGGAATTTTAAGGCTGGTTGTTTCGTGGTTGGTATTATATGGTGCAATTTTAAGGCTAGTTGACTTGTGGTTGGTAATATATGGTGCAATTTTAAGGCTGGTTGACTTGTGGTTGGTAATATGTGGTGGAATTTCAAGGCTGGTTGTCTTGTGGTTGGTAATATATGGTGCAATTTTGAGGCTAGTTGACTTGTGGTTGGTAATATGTGGTGGAATTTTAAGGCTGGTTGTCTTGTGGTTGGTAATATATGATGGGATTTTAAGGTTGGTTGAATTGTGTTTGGTAATATGTGGTGGAATTTTAACCCTGGAAAGGTATGATTGGTCGTATGCGACCCCTACAGCATTTTCAAAACCTGTTTTTTCCCCATAAATCATCAGCTGTCTCGAATATGGAAGTGATCGACCTGCAAGGGGTGACTAGTCTTCATGCCATTGTCTGCTTTAGGACTGATTTTCGTCTAACTTCCCTCCTTCCCCGTTTTTTTACCCCCCCCCCCCCCAGGGGTCGACCTCGACCCTGACATACCTTTACAGGGGTAAGTGATCAAACAGCAAAGTTATTACATAATTATAAATTGTCGAACAGTGTTGATACTTGTTTGGTTCTTTATAGTTGGAAAGTGTGGATGGATGGTGTGTCTACCACTTGCATGACATTGGATTTGGCTTAGATGCCATATATTGCCATGAATTCCATTTTCCCTCAAAAGCTAATTTCTGAATTTTTTTTATTTTTTGCAAATTTGATTTTTTTCTATTTATTTTGAATTTATCTTCAATAATGGCCAGCAGGCAGTATTCCCTCGGCATGGATGTCATCAACACACTTCTAATGGAGTTAAAGAGATGTTGATGATAATATGGAGTTTGCAACCCTATTCTTCATTTCAAGTGGTAGATTGGGCTGTAAGAGTTGTTGCGGTCTGCTGCCATTTTGTTGACATACCCGAAAGGTAAGTTGGCATATCTCTATATATTCTTGTTCTGTATAGAATTCGTGATATTTTGGTATATTTTAATGCATAAATATCATATTTTATAGGAGATACAATGATTTTCATAAGAAATTTACATTGTGAAACTAGGCCGTCAAAAAATGACCTTTAGATTTCGCCCCTGATATAACAGTAAATTACATCTTAGTGCACATTTTATTATGTATTTCTGTTCTAGGATAATATGAGTATATTCTATAAAAAAATTAGCCTCTTCCTATTTCATTTGGGTACCCAAAAAAATTCATGAAATTAGGACAATTTTTTTTGGCCAAAAAAAGTTACTTTTTTTCTCATTTCAGATCTTGACTTCTATGGGTCCAACTCATTTCCAGCAATTACACGCTGTTGCTTTACCATCTAAGAAGATGTCCTTAAAGGGATTTATGTGTATATGTATATTTCTATTTTTTGTGAATATTTACGTCGTCTTTTTTTTTTATACTTAAATTTTTAATATATTTCCAATAAATAGTTATTTTGTAGATGGGTATCATTTATATTTTCAGTAGTGTTTAGCATTCTTTGAAGTATTTTTAGCAAGTCAAACAATACAGATTGATGCATAACTAAATTTTTCCTGAATTTTTTTCGGAGTCGGGGTCGCGCGCGACCGAGTATACCCTTAAAGGGGTGTCCGAGGAGCGTACCTATCCAGGGTTAAGGCTGGGCGAGAGTGGTTGGTAATATATGGTGGAATTTTAAGGCTGGTTGTCTCGTGGTTGATAATATATGGTGCAATTTTAAGCCTGGTTGACTTGTAGTTGGTAATATGTGGTGAAATTTCAAGGCTAGTTGTCTTGTGGTTGGTAATATATGGTGCAATTTTAAGCCTGGTTGACTTGTGATTGGTAATATGTGGTGGAATTTTAAGGCTGGTTGTTTCGTGGTTGGTAATATATGGTACAATTTTTAGGCTAGTTGACTTGTGGTTGGTAATATATGGTGCAATTTTAAGCCTGGTTGACTTGTGGTTGGTAATATGTGGTGGAATTTTAAGGCTGGTTGTCTTGTGGTTGGTAAAATATAGTGGGATTTTAAGGCTGGGCGACTGTGGTTGGTAATATGTGGTGGAATTTTAAGGCTGGTTGACTTGTGGTTGGTAATATGTGGTGGAATTTTAAGGCTGGTTGTCTTGTGGTTGGTAAAATATAGTGGGATTTTAAGGCTGGGCGACTGTGGTTGGTAATATGTGGTGGAATTTTAAGGCTGGTTGACTTGTGGTTGGTAATATGTGGTGGAATTATAATGCTTGTTTTCTTGTGGTTGGTAATATACGGTGGGATTTTACAGCTGGGCGACTGTGGTTGGTAATATGTGGTGCAATCTTAAGGTTAATTGACTTTTGGTAGGTAATATATGGTGGAATTTTAAGGGTGGTTGACTTGTGTTTTGTAACATATGGTGCAATTTTAAAGTAGATCGACTTGTGGTTGGTAATATGTGGTGGACTTTTAAGGGTGGTTGACTGTGTTTGGTAATATATGGTATAATTTTATGGCTAATTGACTTGTGGTTGGTAATATATGGTGGGATTTTAAGGCTGGGCGAGTGTGATTGGTAATATATGGTGGAATTTTAAGGCTGGCTGTGTTGTGGTTGGTAATATATGATACAATTTCAAGGCTAATTGACTTGTGGTTGGTAATATTTGATGGAATTTTAAGGCTGGTTTTTTCGTGGTTGGTAATATATGGTGCAATTTTAAGGCTGGTTGACTTTTGGTTGGTAATATGTGGTGGACTTTTAAGGGTGGTTATCTTGTGGTGGGTAATATATGGTGGAATTTTAAGACTGGTTCACTTGAGGTTGGTAATATGTGGTGGAATTTTAAGGCTGGTTCACTTGTGGTTGGTAATATATGGTGGGATATTAAGGTTGGTTGACCTGTGGTTGGTAATATATGGTGAAATTTTATGTCTGGCTAACCTGTGGTTGATAATAAGTGGTGGAATTTTGAGGCTGGTTGACTTGTGGTTGGTTACATATGGTGGAATTTAAAGGTAGGGGGACCTGTGGTTGGTAATACTGTTTATAGTAGGATTTTATAACAGGGGGACCTAAGGTTGGTAACATAATACTGTATATGGTGGAATTTTAAGGCAAGACGATCTGTGGTTGGTAATACACTATATGTTGGAATTGTAAGGTAGGGGCCTGTTGCTGGTAATACTGTATATGGTGGAATTTTAAGGCAAGTCCACCTGTGGTTGGTAATACTGTATATGGTAGAATTTTAAGGCAAGTCAACCTGTGGTTGGTAATACTTTATATGTTGGAATTTCAAGGAAGGGGGACCTGTGGTTGGTTATACTCTTTATGTTGGAATTTTAAGGTAGGGGCATGTGGTTGGTAATACTGTATATGTTGGAATTTTAAGGAAAAGGGACCTGTGGTTGGTAATACTGAATATGGTGGAATTATAAGGTAAGTTGACCTATGGTTGGTAATACTCTAAATGTAGGAATTTTAAGGTATGGAAACCTGTGGTTGGTAATACTGTAAATGTTGGAATTTTAAGGAAAAGGGACCTGTGGTTGGTAATACTGAATATGAAGGAATTATAAGGCAAGTCGACCTGTGTTTGGTAATACTCTAAATGTAGGAATTTTAAGGTATGGAAACCTGTGGTTGGTAATACTGTATATGTTGAAATTTCAAGGAAAAGGGACCTGTGGTTGGCAATATTGAATATGGTGGAATTATAAGGCAAGTCGACCTGTGGTTGGTAATACTCTAAATGTAGGAATTTTAAGGTATGGAAACCTGTGGTTGGTAATACTGTATATGTTGGAATTTCAAGGAAAAGGGACCTGTGGTTGGTAATACTGAATATGGTGGAATTATAAGGCAAGTCGACCTGTGGTTGGTAATACTCTAAATGTAGGAATTTTAAGGTATGGAAACCTGTGGTTGGTAATACTGTATATGTTGGAATTTCAAGGAAAAGAGACCTGTGGTTGGTAATACTGAATATTGTGGAATTTTAAGGCAAGTCGACCTGTGGTTGGTAATACTCTAAATGTAGGAATTTTAAGGTATGGAAACCTGTGGTTGGTAATATTGTATATGTTGGAATTTCAAGGAAAAGGGACCTGTGGTTGGTAATACTGAATATGGTGGAATTATAAGGCAAGTCGACCTGTGGTTGGTAATACTCTAAATGTAGGAATTTTAAGGTATGGAAACCTTTGGTTGGTAATACTGTATATGTTGGAATTTCAAGGAAAAGGGACCTGTGGTTGGTAATACTGAATATGGTGGAATTATAAGGCAAGTCGACCTGTGTTTGGTAATACTCTAAATGTAGGAATTTTAAGGTATGGAAACCTGTGGTTGGTAATACTGTATATGTTGGAATTTCAAGGAAAAGGGACCTGTGGTTGGTAATACTGAATATGGTGGAATTATAAGGCAAGTCGACCTGTGGTTGGTAATACTCTAAATGTAGGAATTTTAAGGTATGGAAACCTGTGGTTGGTAATACTGTATATGTTGGAATTTCAAGGAAAAGGGACCTGTGGTTGGTAATACTGAATATGGTGGAATTATAAGGCAAGTCGACCTGTGGTTGGTAATACTCTAAATGTAGGAATTTTAAGGTATGGAAACCTGTGGTTGGTAATACTGTATATGTTGGAATTCTATGGCAGGGGGACCTGTGTTAGAATTTTAAAGCAACTCGACCTCTGGTTGATAATAATGAATATGTTGGAATTTCAAGTTTGGTAGACCTGTGTTTTGTAATACTCTGTATGTTCGAATTTTAAGGTAATAGACGTGGTTGGTAATACTATATATGTAGGAATTTCAAGGTAGGTGACCTGTGGTTGGTTATACTGTATATGGTGGAATTTTAAGGCAAGTCCACCTGTGGATGGTAAACTGTATATGTTAGAATTTTATGGAAGGGTGACCTGTGGTTGGTAATACAGTATATGGTAGAATTACAAGGCAAGTCGACCCGTGCTTGGTAATACTATATATGTAGGAATTTTAAGGAAGGAGGACCTGTGGTTGGTAATACTCTTTATGTTGGAATTTTAAGGTAGGGGGATGTGGTTGGTAATACTCTATATGTTGGAATTTTAAGATAAGGGGACCTGTGGTTGGTTATACTGATATGTTAGAATTTTAAGGAGGGGGGACCTGTGGTTGGTATATTGTATATGGTGGAATTTTAAGGTTGCATCGTAAGCTAGGTAAGAGGGTTCCAGTAATGAGGATTTTAATATAGCTTCTGATTATTGGCAAGTGTTTATGCGTTTTTAGTGATATTGTATCAGTCTGATGGTTTAACTAACAATATAACTGGTATCACCAAACCACAGTATATTATTTCTAAAAATTACCTTTTAAAAACTTAAAGATAAAACGAATACGAAAATTGGTATAAGAAAGTCATGATCCTCATTGAAGATTCTTTTGATATTAATGTTTGAAGTTCCCTATAAGCGACCGGAAGTAACGTAAATAAAGTTGCCAGAAACGATACTCACTAGATTTATCCGTCGACGTATCTCCTCAATAAAAGATTCATCATAGTTGACGGCCTTCATGTCGGCTAGCAATGTCTCGTCCCTCGCACACGTTAGCGTCACAAGCAAATTCTAAATTAAAAAGTAAAGTCTGAAAAGCTTTCACTCTATTATTCTGGTTTAGTTAGATTCTATTTTCAGAAAATATTTATGAATTTATTTTTTTCATACTTTTTACAATCTTAATTACAGAAGTTTTTAGAAGTGCAACGTCAATAAGTACGAGGAGTAAATTCCAGATATTTTTCATTATGTAACAACTTAATTAAATTTTGAAATCCATCTCTATTGAGATGATTCATGACATAGTACATCACAGTGAACTATGAAAAATACTAGAAGATTGGTTGATTAAAGTGCTTTTGTCTTTTGATGAAAGATAGCTATATATTATATATATATATATATATATATATATATATATATATATATATATATATATATATATATATATATATGTGTGTGTGTGTGTGTGTGTGTGTGTGTGTGTGTGTATTTGTTCCAAGCTTTGCATAGATCATATGTAGATGTCTGTTAGTATTATACAGCGAGATCATTGGCTTTTTAAGAGTATCATAATTGTTATAAATTGTTGTGTGAGGTCATTGGACACTCTTATAGTTGACGTGTCTAAGTCGTATGGTAACAGTATCTTTCCATCACATTGGAGGTTTCCACAAATTTAGTAGATTCAGCATATTGACAGAGCAACAATGCCTTACTTGCTCAGAAAGAATTTCAGTACCACTCGAGCTCTCATAACAACGATAGGTACTCGTCTGAGAGAGTATGTCGCTGTATAAAGTGTATTCACAACCTTTTATGATTAAGTAAAAAAAAAAAAAAAAAATGTTCCGATGTCTCATAATCCGTTGACATGGTACATATTCATCGATATTACCAAAGATGCTGGACACTTGGTACTTTTCAGGTCTTGTAAAATATTTTGTAGGAAATTAAAACAATCGAAAATCACGTAAAATAATTGAATAATAGTAATACAGCTTCTTATACTGATATTTATCAGGCGCTCAACCAAATCACTGGGGCTGTTGGTAACTAATTTTTAATGGAGGACAGTTTTTTAGTTGATCTGTTACTTTAGATTCATAGTCATCTAGCTCAACACTTGATTGAATATTTTTTTAATCAATTCTTCAAAGAATTGCCCAAAATTCCGGCTAATGTTTTCCGTTGAAGTTTTACCACTACTATAGCGATGTCTTTCCTTACTTTGTCAGTGCACCTCGTCTGGAGTACTGTGAACGTTACTAAAGGGGCTGTACAGTGTCCCATCAGTCCCTGCTGCAACCACTTTCTAGCTCTCTGTTCTACCTCCGTTCCCGGTTTCTTTCACCTCCTATTGCTGATCAACCTCTTTTAACTATTAATCTTACCTTTCTTTGACCCGGAATGGGATCCATGTGGCAAAATTCGATCCCGAAATTGAAGAGACACGCCTGGTAGCCAAGGCACATCTGAAGCGTGGGACACTTGGTGGTTCCCTTTTCTTCGTCGCTGTAGACGCCGTCGTCAGGTTTGATGAGCCAGTGGGCGTAAGGGATTTCCAGCAAGGCGCCTGGATTAGCGTCTATGATATCCTGCCCTGTCTTAATAAGCATCGTTACCTGCAAGAACATAGCATTGCATTTAATTGGAAGAGGTCGTCAAGGAGCCTTTAGTCTACATTGACTGAAAACAAAAATTCTATTTAAACTTTACGACTCCCCTATCCGTTTTATAATTTGGGAATGCATTATTTTAGGTGTATTGCTTATCGTTTATATTGTTCTTATTGCAGATCTCTCTATATTTCTTTTCAATCGTTATTTACCTAAATACTTTCTCATTTATTGTAATGTCTGCTCTTTGCATGGTGTACTATTCCTCCTGAATCCATAAGTAATTGCGTATGGCTACATCAGCTAACTTTTAATTACGTTCTTTGGCTCCTTTATATACATTCCATTCATGCTACGAAGGTAACAAATTAAGTTGGGACACATTTATTGATTTGTAGCCTGATTGTGATCGTACTGCTTTTTGTCGTAAGCTATTACCTGAAATTGTTAGTTTATGGTCATAATAGTTGGTATTTAATTAAAAGTATTACCCATGAATACTGATCAATTGTTACTTATGTTACTAACAGTCATCACGAGTGATTAGTTGGGTATACTCGCAGAGCGCACTTTTTTACTGTGTTATTACTATCAATCATCACAAAATGCTTATAAAATTGTACTTTATTTTTGTATGAACTTGAATTTTGCTTGCCTTCACTCTCCTGACTTTTACGATGAAATTACAAGCGTCTTTTGTTACTTTCTTGTATTGAATTTCGGTACGAATAAATATGTTTTGGGAAAAAGGGAAATAGAATGTCTTCTTTGAAGGTTCATAAGAAGTATGGATAATTGTATTATAATGCCGAGAGAGAGAGAGAGAGAGAGAGAGAGAGAGAGAGAGAGAGAGAGAGAGAGAGAGAGAGAGAGAGAGAGAGAGAGAGAGTGTGTGTGTGCGTTGAACAAGGAGATTACAAAGTTTTACTAATTTTACATACGGAAATTGTCTTGCATTATCAACCGTGTCTTCCAGAATCGATGTCCTATTTTTTTCATCTTGATTTGTGAAAGACGGAACCAGCATATCGCTCATACCCGAATGTGTCAACTTTCTTTTTTAGAAAACATATCTTTAAGGCACCTAAGATTTACTTTATTAGTAATGAGATACTTAGGAGTATACCACCAGAAATGGAGATGATATTTTAGATTTCCTTAAGGTTTGATTTGAACGCATTGCACAATATTATTATTACCTCCACCAACGAAGTTGGGAGGAGGTTATGTTTCTCTCTCGTTTCTCCGTTTGTTTGTACATGAACAACTTCCTGGCTACAATTTTGCTCATAGAGTAGCGAAACTTTGAGGGATTAATTGTTAAGTTGAGACGTGGAAGTGATTAAATTTTGAAAGTCCTAGGTCAAAGGTCTATGCTCTACTAAATGCCCCTCTATTTATTATTATTATTATTATTATTATTATTATTATTATTATTATTACGTCACTTACCCTGGCGATGGCGAATCCTTTTGGACATAAAAGAGCTGAACGTGGATGGACTTCCATGAGGAAGAACTGGCGCACGACAAAGTCGCCCTCCACATTTTGGTGATATTTGTGATCCCACTGATCGGGGTAGATTTCGTCTCCGAATTTGACGGCCTTGACTCCTGCACGGTAGACTATGACTTGCAGTGTGGCCATTAGTGCTATTGCTGCTGCTACAGAGGTTCTTCGTGTTCTGTCAAAAGAATTACAATTCCTGTCAGATGTTCAAGATTAGTTGAAGCTGTGAAGACTATCCTCCTTACACTGACCTACGTCTACTGTATATTGATAATAAAATAGTTGTTGCGTCAAAAAGTATTATAATTAATATTAATGCTTTGTTGTTTTTGTTGTTATTAGGCAGCTGCAACTCTACTTGGAGAAGAGAGATACAGAGGTGGAAGTATACTGTGTTAAAATATAAACAGGAGATTTAGAATAAACCTTATAGATAAATTGCCACAATGCCTGTAAGCATTTTTCTTCTTTTATAAGTTGTACCTTTTTTTGAAACTAGAAAATGACTTAATAATCTAAAGTATGATATACAAGAAATTTAACCTACATTTCTCCAATCCCTTAATAGCACGGAAACTTAATTCTTTCTATACATCGATTTAGAAATTGAGGGAAGGAGTTGTGGAAAAATACGATAAAGGGTGAATAAAAATAAGCAGACAACTTTATATATGTATGTATGTATGTATGTATGTATGTGTATATATATCATCATTATCATCATCATCATCATCAGCGTTACTAGTCCACTGCAGAACAAAAGCCTCAGACATGACCTTCCACTTTCGTCTGTTTATGGTCTTTCTGTGCCAGTCCACACCCACAAACTTTTATAGTTCGTCAATCCATCGTCTTCTCTTCCTTCCCTGTTGCTTTTACAATCTCTAGGGACCCATTATGTTATCCTTAATGTCTATCTATTGTCTTGTCATTCTCATTATATGTCCTGCCCATGTCCATTTCTTTTTCTTACATGTAGCTAGAATATCCTCTACCTTAGTTTACTCTCGTATCCATGTTGCTCTTTTTCTTTCTCTTCTTGTTATTCCCATCATTATTCTTTCTTTAGCTTTTTGAATTGTAAGTAGCTTATGTTCTAAACCTTTAGTAAGGCTAAATTTATGATGCATACTAGTAGGACCATCTGATTAAATAATTTTATTTTTAGAGTAAGTGGCATTTTATTTTCATAACTCATTTGGTTTATCAAATGCTCTCCATCCATGCTTATCCTTCTTTTAATTTGGTCTCGTCTCCTGGGGAAACACTTACTGTCTGTCCTAAATACGTATATTCATAAACAATCTCAAGAGGCTCGTCCATAACTCTTAATTGTTGTCTCTGCATTTTCATTGAACATTATCTTTGATATATATATATATATATATATATATATATATATATATATATATATATATATATATATATATATATATATCAAAGATAATGTTCAATGAAAATGCAGAGACAACAATTAAGAGTTATATATATATATATATATATGTGTGTGTGTGTGTGTGTGTGTGTGTGTGTGTGTTGTAGATCACTCCACTCATTTAACAATGCAAGTGGCTTAGGTCAATTACTTTATTTTTATTTTCTAACCTGATAACAGTTATTTCGTCTGTGAAAATGTAGAAATCTTCAGTATTTTTGATCAGAAATATTCCTTTGGTTTCTGAATTGTCTTTGATCACAGGACATACTGTAAGTTGTTGGCCCCAGCGTTATTTGTTACCTATTCTTTCTTCATCATTGTTGTCATTTCTTTTCATATAGGCCTCTATCTTTTCAATGGATGTTAGCTGTCTTTGTCACTGCTTGGTGGTGGTAATATTATTTGGATTATTGTAAAATTTTGAGTACGTTTATTTTGATAGAAATCGACAGCTTCTGCCAGAATTCTGCTATAATGGATTGAATGCTTGCATATGATCATATAGACCCAACAATTTTGAAGTAGTATCCAATATTGAATATATTTTTATGGTTGGTAATGGTGATATTTTTTGTCTTTGTCTACAGCCTTTTCCCATCTTTATATGGGGTTGCTCTTTCGTATAAGCCTTCTCAATTCTCCTCTCTGTTGGGCATTCTGTTCTCTTAATCTCTTTTCTCGCAAGCATTTGCACTTTATCTTTGCATCCGAACTTTGGCATTCCCTTCCTCCATCCCTCATCCACCTCCATGTTCATGATCCTTCGGCACACATGATCTTCTCTCCGCATGACATGCCCAAACCACTGCAGTCTTCTTTGCTGAAATGTTTTCGATACTTTTACTTAAACTCTCCCTCTAATATACTCATTTCTGACCGTGTCCCTTCTCGTGATTCTGCACATCCGTCATACCATCCTCATTTCTGCCATTTATAATGATAGAAGGAATTGAATGTGTAAATGAATTGCATCAGATGTCGCAAATGGTTGAATACTGAATATGGCCGACCAGATTCCTTTATTGGTAAGTGACATGCAATTTAAAAGTAAACTCTAGATAGGATTAATTACGTTTATAAAAAAGCCTCTTAAGAATTCTGTTTGTAGAGAGGCTGGATCGGTTGGAAGTTCATCATCATCATCGTCTCCTGTAACGCCTATTGCGGCAAAGGGCCTTGGTTAAATCTCGCCAGTCGTCTTATCTTGTGCTTTTAATTCAATACTTCTCCATTCATCATCTACTTCACGCTTCATAGTCCTCAGATATGTAGATCGGTCTTCCAACTCTTCTAGTGCCTTGTGGAGCTCAGCTGAACGTTTGGTGAACTAATCTCTCTTGGGGAATACGGAGAGCATGTCCAAACTATCTTCATCTACCCTTCATCATGATCTCATCCACACATGGCACTCGAGTAATCTCTCTTATAGTTTCATTTATAATCCTGCCTGCCATTTAACTCCCAATATACTTCTGAGGGCTTTGTTCTCAAATCTACTAAATCTATTGTAGATTGTTTCATTGTCGTACCATGACTCATGTCCGTAGAGTAACACCAATCTCACTAAACTGATATAGTCTGATTTTTATATATAATTTCAGGCGATTTAATTTCCAAATTTTACTTACCATAACCATTGTCTGATTTGCTTTTTGCAATCTTTCACTGAACTCTAATTCTAAAGACCTTGTATTGGAGATCATAGTTCCTAAATACTCAAACGATTCTACCTCATTAATCTTTTCTCCTTCCAGTGATATTTCATCTTCCATTGCATAATCGGTTCTCATCATCTCTGTCCTTCTTCTATTTATATTTAGCCCAACCTCGTGTGATATTTCATACATTCTGGTAAGCAAGCATTGCAAATCCTGTAGTGTTCTGCTAGCAAGGACAGCATCATCAGCGTACTCTAGGTTTGCTAAATTCCTATCACCAATCCAGTCCAATCCTTCTCCACCATCTCTGACTGTTCTACACATTACAAAATCCATGAGGAGGATAAACAACATAGGTGACAACACATTCCCTTGGAGTACTCCGCTTTTCACTGGAAATTCATTTGATAAGACTCTATTAACATTAACTTTGCACTTGCTATGCTCATGAACAGACTTAATCAATTTCACATATTTAAGAGGAATTCCATAATAATGCAGGACTCTCCAAAATTGGCTGGTGCACATTATCTAAGGCTTTTTCTTAGTCCACAAATGCCATCAAAAGTGGTTTTCTATATTCTACGCTTTGCTGTACATGTCTCAAAATGAAAATTTGGTCAGTGCCACTTCTGCTCGTTCATCTCTCAGCTTTTCGTCAATCTTTTTCTCGTCTCTTTAGAATAAGCTTACTATATATTTTCTTAGGAACTGAAGTAAATGTTATGCCTCTGTATTTATTACAATCAGTCAGGTTTTTTTTTTTTTTTTTTTTTTTTTGCCATTTTCACCATCACTCCCAACTCCCATTCATCAGGTTTTGCCTCTTCATGACACATTCTGCAAAATAATCTTTTAATTATTCTAGGAGTCATTTCATTTTCAGCCAGTATCATTTCAGCAGTTATTCCATCGTATCCCGGGCCTTTCCATCTCTTGAATTTTTTAATGATGGCTTCGAATTCAAAAACACTGAATTCATTCATAGGTATATCAAGGTCTTCATCAGCTTCAGGTATATCAATCAAATTATTCCCTTCATAACTCCTATTCATAACCTCTCTAAAGT
Source organism: Palaemon carinicauda (assembly GCF_036898095.1). Taxonomy (NCBI): domain Eukaryota; kingdom Metazoa; phylum Arthropoda; class Malacostraca; order Decapoda; family Palaemonidae; genus Palaemon; species Palaemon carinicauda. The sequence continues at coordinate 55,421,488 of NC_090746.1, forward strand.
GTTCCATCTAACGTTGTCTTTCTTCATCTTCTGTTGCTATAACAGAGTCATCTCTCTTTTTGATGAGCATATGCTTCTTCTTCTTTGCCCCAGGCGAGATTTCATTAATAATTCTATGAGCAATTCTTACACCATAGCCAGTTTCTGAATTCATAGCATAGTCAGCCTCATCTGCTTTACTCTCTAAATATTCTCTCCAGTCATTCCATGTTTTTCTTTTGACATCACTACCAATACCGGAATACTTAGCATGTTCTACTTCTTAGTTTTCATTACTTCCACGAAAACTTTCAACAATCAATTTCTGTCTTTGTCTGCTTTTTATAGTATCCCAGGTATCATTTGATATCCATGGCTTTCTTCTTTAACTGCTTGTCCCAAGACTTCTCTACCAACTGACTGATATATGTTCTTCGTCTCTTAAAGTCTCTATGATTGCAAATCAATTCCTACATTCAGTTTTAAAAGTTTCTCTGTGCTCTTCCTCTAAATGCTTAGTTGTATCAAACTTAGGTATTCTATTTACCTTTCTGCTGGGTGCTTCCAGTTTTAATCTCAGTGTGGCAATGATGAGCTGGTGATCACTACCAATATCTGCACCTCTATAGCTTCCTATATTTCTCAGAGTCCTCCTCTCTTTATTAATGGCAATGTGATTTTTATTTTTTATTTTTCTAATTGCCACGTGATGAAGTCCATGTATATTTTTGGATGTCCTTGCACTGAAAAAGAGTACCTCCAATGACAAGATTGTTTGCCAAACAGAAACTTATGAAATGTGCTCCATTTTTATTTGTATCTTCGCCAAGACCCTCGACACCCATCACATTCTCTATCCCTTGATTATTCCTTCCAATTTTAGCATTGAAGTCGCCAATCCCAGTTTTGATATCTCTCTCTGAGATCTTATCTATTACACTCTGCAGATCTTCATAGTATTCATCTTTCCTTTCTTCGGGTGAACCATTTTTTGGTGCACAGCAAACTATAATACTCATATTGCACTTCTTTGATTTGAACTTTGCTAGTAACAATTTACTACTTACAGCTCTCTGTTAATGCCTTTTCTGCTCGTGGTGTCATCATCATTCCTACCCCTTCTCTTCCAACTCCATTTGTTCTTCCTGAATACTCACACACACGCATATATATATATATATATATATATATATATATATATATATATATATATATATATATATATATATAGTATATAATATTGCCTTGATCTAAAGTTTCCTTACCAATCGCCTTACAACATGTTTCACTTAGGGCCTAGATATCTAAACTATATTTCATAAATTTGCTCTCCTCTTGCTGTAACTTCCCAATCTGATTCATGGTTCAAACATTCTAATTACCAATTTTCAGCTTTTCTTTAGTATTTATAAACCGGGGGATTCTTAGCACCCCGCTACGCCCTGGTCGGGGGAAGTTAAGGTATGATGATATTGGTGTTGTAGAAATCTCACCTCCTCTGTATTCGAGTATTTCCTTTTCTTCTACTTGCGCTGTCATCTTAGCTTTGTATCTGATCGATTCATTCGATTTTATTGTCATCAATGATTTCTGCTGGCACTTGTGTAGTATGGTTTCTTGTTTGGTAACATCTGCTTGAAAAATAGACTACAAATGACTTAGTGTATCTTTGTAAATATCAGATTTTTCAGATACACTTTGGATACTTATTTTCTATTACTTTTCTAATAAGAAATCCTGTTGTATCTTGGACGTATCATATCCATTTTATGTAGGAATAAAAAACTTTCCCTTTGTTGTGAATATTCAACGGAAACCTCCAATCTCAGGATTTTTACATTTTTCTGCTTAGTTACTTTTTCTGGCACATCATTTACAAAACCATTTGATAAGTATGATGGTGCCATTTACTTGAAGGCAACATTTAACCTCAAACAACTTGTAGATTATTTAAGGGTGGAGACCGCAGTTGTTTAGCGTTGCATCATTTAGACGAAATTGTGGAGGAAATCTTGTGCCCTTTTAAATTGGCTTACGTTTCACTTATTCATACCTGCAACACGATGATTTTGAATTCTTAACTTCCAACAGATCCAGTCTCTCCACAAACAGAATTCTTCAGATGTTTTTATAAACGTATTTAATCATTTCACTTACCAATGAATGAATTTGGCCGGCCTTATTCAATATCAGGCCCATTAGCGCTATCCATGCCCATTCATTTATACATAAGATTACTTCTATCATTAGAATACGTTTTAATACTGAATGGGATAAGTAAGTCCTGCAACACTTGCGCTTAGTGAAGAGCTATATTTTTTCGCCGAGTTTAATGTGCAAAATGTATCTTTATTGATCGTTACCAATTCATTCTCGGATCTTTAATAACTGAATAATCATTTGATTTTGCTAAAAAGTGGACGTATTTCATCGGCTTTGTAATTACTTTTTAATCTGCTATACGACTTTCGTCTAGGATGCATTCAACTTATTTTTGAAATCGTCAAGTGTTCTTCTGAAAGTATCTTTCAGTCGTTTTTTCACACAAGACATGAATAATATATATATATATATATATATATATATATATATATATATATATATATATATATATATATATATATATATATATATATATATATATATATATATATATATATATATATATATATATATATATATATATATATATATATATATATATATATATATAGACCTACACAGTATATATCAGACTGTATATTTCTTTATTTTGCACATTAATATCCCGTTTTAAAATGTGGGCTATTTATGAACATAGACAGTGTGGCTTGTAGAGTATGCGTGAATACATAGTTTCTATTGACTTTTAATGAACTTTCATGTTACTTAAGCTACTCATTTCCGGGCGACCAAGAAGTATTGGAGTAAAAAGTGTAATTAGCGTCACAGGTGGTCATTAGCGCTGGGTGATCTGGGTTGTGTATTCATAATACTTAGCTTAAACAGAGCTAAGCTAAAGTCAGGTTTTTGGATTTCTAGGAGTAACGCTTACAACAGCTTAACTGCGAGTTTAAAGTTAAGTTTATAGGAAATTTGAACGAATACTAAAAGCAAAGATGTTAGCTATGGGATGACACGATATATTCAAGATTACGTTTCATAGCGTGCAGAGTATTCGTAAGGTAATTATATATATATATCAATAACAGCTCGTGGGTTGTGACTAAACAAGGTAGTAATGTTCCTTAGTGGGTAGTCTTGTCATTGCACCACGTGCATTACTTACGGGGCTTTGCAGGGTTATTACGGCCTCTAGCTGGACCTGCTTTATATCTACTCTTGTACCTCCGTTCCATCTACATTTCTTTCCAACTTCCTATTACTTTTATTTCATAATTCAGCTACTGAGTTTTCCCCCATTTCTACTTTGACGCTGAGTAGTCTTACAGACCACTGCTCTTGGTCATATATAGCCAATATTTCATAGATCAAATCAGTATGGCAATGGCCGATTACATGAAGTTCAAGTATGTTACAAATATTAAGGCATGAGAAACTCAAAATGATAGTTTTTTTTTTCCCAGAGCAATATGTTGCACAGAGAGGCAGCTCATTTGTGTAAAACTACTCATGAATTAATCTGCTATTTTTCCTCTTTAGAGTAGTTTCTTGAGTTGGGTTGGAGTTGTGGATCTTTTCATGAAGCACTACCTTACTTAACAAAGGCGTCCAATATAATGCTCTATGTTCTGATATGTAAATGTTAAGTATAGTATGATGAGAACCTTTTTGAAAGTCTAATTTGCTCAAAAGTAAATAAGAATTTTTATCGTCAGTCTTATCCAAGGCTTAAAACGACATCCGATATTGTCCTTGCAAATTGTTGGAACGTATATTTTTGCATTTTTCTTTTGTCCGCGTCAGACATTGATAGACAATTATGTGCAGTACGTTTTTTCTTTAAAATTTTACCCTGGAGTGATGAAATTTTTTGTCATTTAAGAACTTAATTATAAAGTGAAAAGTTAACCGCAGCAGTTTTCACGTGATTAGCTAGTAGCACGGAGGATGGTACCTAATAAATGTTCCAGTGCATCTATCTATCTGTTTGTGTATATACACCGAATGAAATGAAGTAAATCACTGTATTTCGACAGATGACAAATTATTGATTTACTTGATTGAACGCTATCGGGAACAATTGCTTAATACACCTTTATATGCCTACACAGAAAACTCATAGGTAGGGAGAAAACCCATCCATAGACATCATACTTGGTTTTTTTTTTTTTCTGTTTTGCTTTCTTTGCATATCAAACCGTTAGGTGTGTATATGTTTGTAATGTTGTGTGGGTATGTATATGCATTTACAGAGGTGAATTACTTAGTGTTTGTAAGGGAGTTCAACATGCTGTTGATAAACCATAAGTGTTTAAAGCGCCGAGTAGCCTTGTTGTTGGGGTATTAAAGCCAACACTTGTTGTTGGCACGGGCCTTTCCCTTGGTTGGCCCGTAGTAGCCTACTCCACATAGGGTTTATCCACGATTCATAAATTAGAATATGAATATGTCAGTGATTTATACTGCTTTTCTAAGAGTAAACCCTTGTTGTGATAAACAGCTTTGATTTTGAAATGTACATATAATATCCAGTGTATCAAAATATATAGAAGTTTAATATTCTGCGTAAATTTATGTTTATTCTAGCTTTAATTCGTATTTTCGCCATCATATTTTACTACAAAATTACCTTCTTTTTACAAAAGTTTTCATACAGTTCATATAACACATGTGCATTAATTATAGGTACAGCATCGCCTCCTTAGATAAACATGTATAATTATAGATTGGCAATGAATATTCATTCTTGGCTTTTCAAATACATTCCATGCTCTTATTTAAGCAGTGAAAATAATGCAAATTTATTGGTAAATAAGAATTTCTGTACAAACTATATACACATTCAAATTACATAAGAGAGAACAATAATATTATACTCACCTGACCATTTTATTGTGGGAAAATCCTCTCTTCAAGATGAATCTAATTCCCGAAATATTCTTCTGGTAAATTCGTTGTTGAAGGTCACGTATAGGTGAATTTTAGGGCTGTCAGAAAACGTTTGTCTTACTATTCATTATATTTGATTTTTGGAATGCGGTATTGCTGGAAAAGAGCACAGGGGTTATTAAAACATCATTGAATTCTCAGGGTGGCCAACAGCAAACAGCCTATCTTATTTCATGGGGTATCATTAACCTTTGAATTCTTCGGTTTCATTGTCTTTTTTTTTAAAGTTACCATCTACTGTACATTACAGTAGTTCTTATCCCCTGTATTTAAAAGGCCGGCCTTATAGTTTTCTTTAGGATTAGGTCTGACTTGTTAAATTAATTGTATTTATTTTTCATTCTTATTACTACTTTGGATGCAATTTGGAACTTGAGACCTAGCAAATATTTCCAAGAAGATAAGTAACACAGCGAGATATGACAGGGTCAGAGACAGTACATTGGTTAACTCATCCAGGAATCACAGTCATATACGATCTAATATGAGTTGTTCGCGTCCTCAGAGAAGTGAGTGCCATGTGGAACTTGGCAATGGGACTTAAAGTATTAAACGAGTGAAGGCCAAAAGTAAAATAATCGATGGATTAATGATCAGAAAATGATTTGGATATTCACTCAGAAAGCAATTTTTCATATCATCATGGAAAAGGTTTGAAGTTAAATTTTCAAATGTTAAAATATTATCGTCCGTTGATCTTAATTTTGTTCAGAGTGAAACATGACTATTTTTGTTTTCAGTACCAAAATAAGTAATAAAACATAAAAATTCCATAGCCATAGGTAAAAGTTAAAGGAATGCTTAGAAGTATTGATAGACCTGTTCCATAGAGTAGATACATGATTAATATATATAATCAGACTATATGGGGTTTGCAGAAATAAGACGTATTCTACAGGCAGAGGTTATGTCCAGACGATATGCTTATATAGTAAAATATCAATCTATTGAATTCGAAATGCACAGTGGAATCGGATACATTCACACGTCCGCTTTTAACGTTAATGCTAGTGGGAGTATATAAAAAAGATCAGCATTTGTTGCCTCATTCAGCATCTAAAGGATGTAAAGGATCAAACCCTTATGGGGAAAACTTGCTAAAAATACCTGTTTCATACACCTACACAAGATGCTTAGCGAGGTAAATCCTAACATAAACTAATATCTTTCTGCTATGCTTTCTTGCACTTTCTAGATATCAAGCTGATTCTGCCGTTCTGCCACTACATCTAACCAGCTTATTTCATACATCTCTCTTTCCCTCACAAACAATTTCTGGACTTTTTTTTCAGCACGCCATCTTTTCCTAAGTTCTTGCCCTATCGATAGTCCTATTCCTGATCTCTAAACATTTGTTGGCCTAGTAGTCAATTGCTGTTTTCCATTCATATGCATTCGTTGGTTACAAGGAAGATATGGCCTATCATTTCTGCCACACCCTTCCTGCTTTTATCTCCCTTAACAATTTTCTTTCCAAACCTTTCGCAGAGATCCTGACACCTTTCCTACTTAACATATTCGGTTTTCACCTCTTTAATTCTGATCTGAATGACCCGCCATTGATGTGTAAATCTTCAAAGCTTGTCTCACATGTGAGGTTTTAGTGGTAGGGTTTTACATTACCCTAAATTATAGTTTTTCAAAGTTAACAGACATGAATCTCTCCTAACCTCAATATTTCAGAGGCATATTTTATTACTAATCTAAACTAAATTGAGATTCCAATTCCACTTAGGGGTAATAAAATCAGAAAACTTGGACATTTTGGTCAACAGACCGTTCAAAACACATTGAGATCCAAAAAGTTATTTTTTCTATCATATCGTTCTACATCGCATCTATGGAATCGTTCAAGTAACTTTTATATGGCAGATGTTGTTTTCTTTATAACGTACATTTCAAGATGAATAATTTTCCAACTTTAACCATACATATCCTCATCTCTTCGAATCCCATTTTCTTTATATATATTCTCCCAATTTTTTTTTTTCAAATTTTGCAGACCATTGAAGAAATGTTCTTCATGTCTAGTAGGCCTATGTCTACACAACGCCCTCCGTTGAAATCCATAGATACAATTATTTTTGCGCCCATTCATATTATTTTTAGGCTCTAAATTACAATAATTACTTTGGTGACTATTTGAACAATTTCCACTTCCATGAAGTTATTCGCACTGCCTGGTCCAAAGAATATGTGATGATTAGCTGCACGTACATTTTACTAGCTTCCATTCAAGAACCAAATCTCAGAACGGGACCGATTCCTTGTATTCATCTATAATTGTAATCATCTTGGTCACCAAGATATATATGTATGTGTATATACACCAA
>NC_090746.1:55433851-55598851 GCF_036898095.1 Palaemon carinicauda
CCAGGCACCCGGCCGACTGCCGGCTCCCTGCCGCCGGATGCTAGGAGTATCCACTCCTATCATGAGTGCACTCTCTCCGGAGGGATGCCAGAGGGGTATGAGATATTGCCCCTTCCATCCCTCCTTACCTTTCTCTCCGTCTATCCTGGTGCCGGTCCCTTACCGCCTCCACCGCCGGCGATACCGCCTTTACCTCAGGTGACATTCTTTCATAAGATGCCCTCCCCCCTCTAAGACGTCAACCTTCCGTGTGCCGGAGACTGCCGCCTTCCGTCGACATACAGCCGACGTCCCACCCCTCATTTTACCTAGTAACAGCTGGCCGACCTTCGATGCTGGCCACCGGCGTGCCGGCATTGATTGCCGGCGGTCTAGGTATACAACCATATACATATCCATCTTATGAATTGATCCAAGCTCACCAGGCCGTCAGCCTTCGGCTGCCGGAGCCGCCGCCTCCTGCCGGCGACCCGCCGATGGTATTATATTTCAGATACTCAATGTGTCTGTCTTGATGCCTTCCACCCTGCAGGACCGGCCTCCGGCGTGCCGTCGGTCTGCCGGAACCCCCCGGAGACGTTAAGGGACATGCACCCCTTCTCATACCTGCCGACAACATGCCGACAGCCAACATACTGCAGCCAGATGGCTTAGCCACTTCCATATATAGGTATTGTCTTACCATCTAAAATTGTGGCTGTGCTGTCTGATTGCACATTACAATATTCCAGCATACCTTCGTTGCGCCGAATGCTGCGACTTTCCCCTTCATCGAAAAGGCCTTCACAGCGGTCTTAAAGGCAGTGGAGGAAGGGAAACCTTGCCCTGCACTGGAGGAGTGCAGACCCTTCTCCCTTACCGTTCCTCCCGATGATAGGCACTGGAAAGACGTCCAGTCAACCTTCACGGTGGGGAAATTAGAGCCTGACGTAGCCGGTCGTCAATTCAATGAGGACCTCCCAAGGCTAAATGATCACCACCTTCGTAGGGAACAGGATACGAAGGAGAGGCTTGCCGCATCGCTGTCCCTCCAGGTACAGCTAGAACTTATGGCCGGGGATACTAGAGTCCCGGACTTTTACATGGTCCTAGCCAAAACACACTTGGCAACGGTGACTAAGGACCTGTATAGCTTCACTAAGGCTCGCAGAGCCTGTCGTGAATTCGTGTTCGCCAACGCGACGGTGAAACACGAACCCCGGAGGCTGATTTCCTCCAATATCTGGGGTAAATATCTCTTTCCCTCCTCCCTGGTGAAAGAGATTGCAGACAAGGCCGCCACGGAGAATAGGAACCTTCTCCACAAGTGGGGCATGTCGAGAAAAAGTAAATCCTCTCAGGACGATGGCCCTCAACCTAAGAGGAAATCTCAGAAACCAAAACCCCAGCAACGTCAACAGAGACGGCAGTTTCCGGGTTCCGCTACTCCCCAAGTGGCCGCACAGCCACAGCAGACCTTTCAGTTGGTCCCCCAACCGGTGGTGTCGCAGTCACCGGTCTTTACCCCTGCGTTTGAGCAACATGCTACTACCTTTCGTCCCAGAGGTAGGGGCTCAAGCAGAGGTTCCGGCAGAGATTCGTCTCGCCGCCCCTCCAGAGGCAGAGGAGGAAGGGGAGCTAGCGGCCGAGGTGGCAAACCCTCGGGACACCAGAAGCAATGAAATGCTTCCGGTGGGAGGTAGACTTCGCCAATTCCAGGATCGTTGGACCTTCGATCCCTGGGCACACAGCATCGTCAAGAAGGGACTAGGCTGGAGCTGGACTCAACCACCCCCATCCTTCCAGCAATTCTTCCAACAGTCAACCCCCCTCCTGGAAGAATATGTCCTAGAACTCTTGAACAAGAAGGTGATCAGGAGGGTAAAGTCAACCAGGTTCCAAGGGAGACTATTTTGCGTTCCCAAGAAGGACTCTGACAAACTCAGTCATTCTAGACTTATCCCCTCTCAACAAGTTCGTTGCGAACAACAAGTTCAAGATGCTGACTCTGCAACAAATAAGGACCCTTCTGCCTCAAAGGGCCTATACGGTCTCCATAGACCTGGCGGATGCCTACTGGCACGTTCCAATGAATCATCACGCTTCCTCCTACCTAGGATTTCGACTCCAAAGGAAAAGTTACGTCTTCAGGGCCATGCCCTTCGGGCTCAACGTGGCTCCACGGATCTTCACCAAGCTGGCAGACGCCATCGTCCAACAACTCCGCCTTCAGGGCGTCCAAGTGATGGCCTACCTAGACGACTGGCTAGTCTGGGCGACATCGCCCGAAGATTGTGTAAGAGCCTGCAACAAAGTCACCCAGTTCCTAGAGCATCTGGGATTCAAGATAAACACCGAGAAATCTCGCCTCTCTCCAGCTCAGAAGTTCCAATGGTTGGGAATCCATTGGGATCTTCAGTCACACCGCCTTTCTATCCCACAGAAGAAAAGGAAGGAAATAGCAGGGTCTGTCAGAAGACTTCTGAAATCCAAACGGATCTCAAGACGACAGCAGGAACAAGTTCTCGGCTCTCTACAGTTCGCCTCTGTGACAAACCCAGTGCTTCGCGCACAGCTAAAGGATGCCGCGGGAGTCTGGAGACGTTTCGCATCCATCGCTCAAAGAGACCTCAAGAAACGGCTTCCAAACAGACTTCGCTCACTATTAAAGCCGTGGTCGGAAGCAAAGGCCCTGAAAAGATCCATTCCTCTTCAACACCCGCCTCCATCGATCAACATCCACACGGACGCTTCACTGGAGGGTTGGGGAGGTCACTCCCACCAACGACAGGTTCAGGGAACATGGTCTCCCCTATTTAAGAGGTTTCACATCAACATCCTGGAGGCCATGGCGGTTCTTCTCACCCTGAAGAAATTCTCCCCGCCTCCCTCGATCCACATCCGTCTGACTCTGGACAACTCGGTGGTAGTCAGATGTCTCAATCGTCAGGGCTCGAGATCGCCCCAGATAAATCAGGTACTTCTTCCGATCTTTCGTTTGGCAGAAAAGAAGAAATGGCACCTGTCTGCAGTTCACCTACAAGGATTCCGCAACGTGACGGCGGACGCTCTATCACGGACAAGCCCAATAGAGTCGGAATGGTCTCTAGACGCAAGATCATTCTCCTTCATCTCTCACCAAGTCCCGGAACTTCAGATCGATCTCTTCGCAACGAGCGACAACAATCAACTTCCTCGATATGTGGCCCCGTACGAGGATACAAGGCAGAAGCAGTGGATGCCATGTCACTGGATTGGAACAGATGGTCCAGGATATACCTGTTCCCTCCCCCCAACCTTCTGCTGAAAGTCCTCTCCAAACTGAGAACCTTCAAAGGGACAGCAGCCCTAGTGGCTCCCAAGTGGCCCCGGAGCAATTGGTACCCTCTGGTCCTGGAGCTGCAGCCCACGCTGATCCTCCTACCGGACCCAGTTCTCTCTCAACAGGTACAGAAGTCGACTGTCTTCGCTTCATCACTGAAAGTCAGGGACCTTCATCTCATGATTTTCTCTCCTTAGCCGCAAAGAAAAGGTTTGGAATCTCGAAGAAAAGTCTAGACTTCCTCGAGGAATACAAGACTGAATCCACACGACGGCAATACGAATCTTCCTGGAGAAAGTGGGTCTCGTTCGTCAAGGCAAAAAATCCTACGGAAATCACCATTGATTTTTGCATGTCCTTCTTGATTCACCTTCATGGACAAGGCTTGGCAGCCAACACGATTTCTACTTGCAAATCGGCATTGACTAGACCACTCCTGTACGCCTTCCAGATTGATCTGTCCAGCGATATCTTCAATAAATTACCAAAGGCATGCGTTAGATTACGCCCAGCACCTCCACCAAAACCTATCTCTTGGTCCCTGGACAAGGTGCTCCATTTTGCCTCTAACCTGGACAACGATTCGTGCCCTCTAAAAGACTTGACTCAAAAAGTTATCTTCCTTTTTGCTCTCGCCTCGGGAGCCCGAGTCAGTGAAATAGTGACATTGTCAAGAGAAGAGGGTCATATCCTGTTTGCAGATACAGGAGAACTTACCCTCTTCCCTGATCCGACGTTTCTCGCAAAGAATGAACTACCCACCAAGAGATGGGGCCCTTGGAGAATCTGCCCCCTGTAAGAAGATGTCTCTATGCCCAGTGGAGAGTCTTAAGATCTATCTTCGAAGAACTTCAGACTTCGGTGGAGCAAGGGCGTCACTGGCTTCTAAAATGTGGGGGGGACATTGACAGGCGAGAAACATCGGGTAGTGACTTGTCACTGAAACAACTAAGAGCAAAAATCACCTACTTCATTCGCAGAGCGGATCCTGACAGTACACCCGCAGGTCATGATCCTAGAAAAGTCGCGTCTTCTCTGAACTTCTTCCAGAGCATGGATTTCAAAAGCCTCAAGAGCTTCACAGGGTGGAAATCGTCGCGCGTTTTCTTCAAGCACTACGCGAAGCAAGTGCATGAAGTTGAACATTTCGTGGTAGCCGCAAGTAGTGTTATGAAACCTGCCGTTTAACTCTGCGTAAAACAGTGAGTTACTTGGGACTTTAACTCTACGGGTGCCTGTGTTGACCCTCTTGTGATACATAGTGATTTCATAGACACTTAGTGTTTCTAATAGACTGTTCTTATCAAGGTGAAATGTCATAGACTTCACATGAATGCCACATGCTCTAGGGCATGATATGTTTTTTCTTTGAAAAAGACTGACGTTCCTCTGGAACTTATGTTTCTAAAAGTGAAATTTCTTTCAGATTCAAGATTGAAGTCTTTTATTTTCTATGTACATTATTCTTTATTATTGTAAATTAACTTTACACTTATTATTGCAATTGTTATCACAATAATCTGCAATCTATGAAATAAAATGTCTATTTTATTACATGTGCATCTCTCTCCGCTCCTATTATTTATTATGAAATATATGATTGTCATAGTTTCATTTAACCCCTTCCTTTTGAAAGAGAAGAATAATATAGATATACTTGTATTATATACTCACTCATGCTGTGGTAATATTCCTACCTGAATACTTACCTTCGTCCTGCCTTCGAGACCAGATTGATCTCTCCTCCAAGGAGCGTAGTAATTATTTATCACTTACCTATGCTTGATAATATTCCTACCCGAATATTAACCTTATGTCTTGTCTCCGAGTCCTGCACAAACTCTCCGCAGGCTGAGTAGCCCTTCAATGATCGCTTCGAGATATTGGTATGGTCCACCAGGACTTCTCTGCCAGGGGGGCAGGAAGCTGGATCTCCACGGAAACTCTAGCAAGGACATGTTACATACCTCTATTCGAAGCCCTTGGCACTTGCATAAAAAGGGGAAAATTTCCACGATACATTAATTCTCTGGTACACTTCCATAAGGACGTCATGGCTTGAGCCCAAAAAACGGATTTTGAGCGAAGCGAAAATTCTATTTTTGGGTGAGATAGCCATAACATCCTGATGGACCCTCCCGTCTATTCTAGTCCAGCCTTTCAGGCCCCGCCCTGTCCTGCTGTATCATGGAGATTAGCAAGAAGCTGGCCTCAGGATGAGGACGGACGTGACGTCATTTAGCAATGGCGCCCATTTGTTTACGTTACGAGTACCAAAAGCAGCCACGGACGAGTGTAACTGTGGAACGGCTCCCCAGTTATTCTCCACCTTTTCATATCGAAGTGTTAACTCTATATGGGGTGCAGATAGCTATGTGGCGTGTTAATACATGCGTCCCCTGTTGATACGATATCCTAGAGGGAAACCTTTAGGGTACTCGCACCAGAAGTTAGAATTCCGTGATAACCTTCAGTTTAATTCTCTGGGAATATCCCTGTAGTTAAATATACCCTAGGAAGCTACTGAAGGAACATTCCATCAGGACGTCATGGCTATCTCACCCAAAAATAGATTTTTCGCTTCGCTCAAAATCCGTTATATATATATATATATATATATATATATATATATATATATATATATATATATATAATATATATATATATATATATATATATATATATATATATATATATATATATATATATTCAAATAAGCCATATATATTTTTGATATATTAATGTCTGGATTCTCTTAACGACCTTGGGATCAGAGCCCCAGGCCGAGGTCGTTAAGAGAATCCAGACATTAATATATCAAAAATATATATGGCTTATTTGAATATGAAAAACACGTAAAAATGTGCAAAATTTATCATATATATATATATATATATATATATATATATATATATATATATATATATATATATATATATATATATATATATATATATATATATTTGGGCTCAAGCCATGGCGTCCTGATGGAAGGTTCCTTTTTGGTAGCTTCCTTGGGTATATAACTACTAGATATTCCCAGAGAATTTAACCACAGGTTTATCACAGGATTCTAACTTCTGGAGCGAGTATCCTAAAGGTTTCCCTTTAAGACATCGTATATCAACAGGGGATGCATGTATTAACGCGCCACATAGCTATCTGCACCCCACATAGAGTTAACACTTCGATGTGTAGGGGCGGAGAATAGCTGGGGAGCCGTTCCACAGCTAATCTCGTCCGTGGCTACTTTTGGTACTCGAGACGTAAACAAACGGGCGCCATTGCTAAATGACGTCACGTCCGTCCCCATCCTTCGCTTAGTAGCTTGCCTTACTAGACGGATTTTTCTCTGTGCGTATCTTATCGACTTGCATCTTAGCCATGTCTCTACCCTCGGCCTCGCCTTCTTCTGGAAAGGAGGAGTACGTGAAGTGCGATCACGGCTTCTGTGCAGTGAAGCTCCCGCACTTCTACGGGCACACGGCGTGTAGGACCCACGCCCCTTGCGCCAACAAGAAAGGCGATCTGAAGTTTTGGGACCCGCAGAATTGTACAGTCTGCAAGGACCGCCTGGTCGAGGCGTTCAATAATCCTCCCTCAGCGGAGGTTAGGGACGCTTCTCGAGAGAAGCTACGCAAATGGGTGCGTGGCTTCCAGAAGAACGCCACTGGACCATACCTTGCCACTGAAGACTTGAGGGCCTTGCTTTTCCCGAAGGCATCCCCAGACTCTGTGGTCCCCAAGGATCAGATCCCCACCGTCCAGATCACGATGGAACCCGATGTAGTCATGGCCCAGTCCATGCACGAGTGTCGCCTGGATACCGACAACGCGGAACGTATGTCGGAGGTGTCAGAGACCACGGAGAGGAACCTCATGGCCGAAGAACTGGACTATGAGGAAGACTAAGTGGAATACACCGAGTCGGAGCAAGAGGTCGCTCCGCCTTCCACCCCCGCCCCAACTCCTACACCGACGGAAGTATCACTCCCGTCTACCTCCGCCACCCCGGACCCCATCCCATCCAGCGCCCAGGAGATGTTCCGTATGCTCGAAGCTCTTATGGACAAGAAACTCCGTGAGACACACGAATACATCAGGACCATGGGAAGTTCAAAGGAGCCGAAAAAGATTTCGGTTAAGGACCTCCCGGCATGTTCGCACGCCAACCCCTGGAGGTATGCTGAGCACATGCCTATCGCAACGGGCAGGATCTTCGTCAGTGAGAAGGTCGGCTCGGTTGCCCTGGAAGAAGTGGAATTCTTCCCGTGTTTTGAGGCTTATCCGGACTGTTACGTCCGACTTCGATCCGAACCTGCCTCTAGAGAAGAGACCGAACCTAAGGAGGTGATAGTGTTCGATCTCCCGAAGGCCCAGGCTATGCTGGCCAACGCTGTTAAAAGTAGGGGTTTTACCTGCTCAAAGCTTCCGGCGCTGAGCAAGAAGCACCCTACCTACGTCGCACTAGATGATGCGATCCTCCCCTTCATGGAAAAGGCCTTCGCTGCGGTACATAAAGCAGTGGAAGAAGGGAAACCTTGCCCTGCACTGGAGGAGTGCAGACCCTTCTCCCTGATTACTCCCCCCGATGTTCGACACTGGAAAGATGTCCAGCATACTTTCGTGGTGGGGAAACTAGATTCTGACGTTGCTGGACGTCAGTTTAACGAAGACCTCCCGAAACTTAATGACCATCTCCTTCGTCGGGAACATGACACGAAGGAAAGGCTCGCCGCATCCATGTCCCTCCAGGTACAGCTCGACGTCATGGCCGGTGACACTAGAGTCCCCGATCACTACATGGTGCTCGCCAAAACCCATTTGGCGACTGTAGTTAAAGACCTGTACAGCTTCATGAAGGCTCGTAGAGCCTGTCGTGAATTCGTGTTCTCCAGTGCCACAGTGAGACACGAACCCCGGAGGCTGATTTCCTCCAACATCTGGGGTAAGCACCTCTTTCCCTCTGCCCTTGTGAAAGAGATCATCGACAAGGCCGCCACGGAGAACAGGAACCTTCTCCACAAGTGGGGCATGTCGAAGAAGAGGAAATCCTCTCAGGACGACGGCCCTCAACCTAAGAGGAAATCCTCCAAGCAGAAACCCCAGCAACGTCAACAGAGACGGCAGTTTCCGGGACCCGCTACTCCCCAAGTGGCAGCTCAGCCACAGCAGACCTTTCAGCTGGTCACCCAACCGGTCTTGTCACAGTTGCCGGTTTTCACCCCTGCTTTCGAGCAACAGACGACTACCTTTCGTCCCAAAGGTAGAGGCTCAAACAGAGGTGCAGGCAGAGACGCATCTCGCCGTCCCTCCAGAGGCAGAGGAGGAAGGGGAGCTAGCGGCCGAGGCAGTAAACCCTCGGGACACCAGAAGCAATGAAGTGCTTCCGGTGGGAGGAAGACTCCGCCAATTCCAGGATCGTTGGACCTTTGATCCCTGGGCACACAGCATCGTCAAGAAGGGTCTAGGCTGGAGTTGGACTCAACCACCCCCAACCTTCCAGCAATTCTTCCAACAATCAACCCCCTTCTGGAAGAATATGTCCTAGATCTCTTGAACAAGGTGATCAGGAGGGTAAAGTCAACCAGGTTCCAAGGGAGACTGTTTTGCGTCCCCAAGAAGGACTCCGACAAGCTCAGAGTCATTCTAGACTTATCCCCCCTCAACAAGTTCATAGCAAACAACAAGTTCAAGATGCTGACTCTTCAACAGATAAGGACCCTTCTGCCTCAAGGTTCCTACACGGTCTCCATAGACCTGGTGGATGCCTACTGGCACGTTCCAATGAACCACCACGCTTCCTCCTACCTAGGATTTTGACTCCAAAGGAAAAGCTACGCCTTCAGGGCCATGCCCTTCGGCCTCAACGTGGCCCCTCGGATCTTCACAAAGCTGGCGGACGCCATCGTTCAACAGCTTCGCCTCCGAGACGTCCAGGTGATGGCCTACCTCGACGACTGGCTAGTCTGGGCTCCATCGCCCGAGGATTGTTTAAGATCCTGCAACAAAGTCACCCAGTTCCTAGAACACCTGGGATTCAAGATAAATGCGAAGAAGTCTCGCCTCTCTCCAGCTCAGAAGTTCCAATGGTTAGGAATCCAGTGGAACCTTCAGTCACACCGCCTTTCCATTCCCCAGAAGAAAAGGAAGGAAATAGCAGGGTCTGTCAAGCGACTGCTGAAATCCAAACGGATCTCAAGACGTCAGCAGGAACGAGTTCTAGGCTCTCTACAGTTCGCCTCAGTGACAAACCCAGTGCTACGTGCACAGCTAAAGGATGCCGCGGGAGTCTGGAGACGTTCCGCATCCATCGCTCGAAGAGACCTCAAGAGACGGCTCCCGAACAGACTTCGGCTGCTCCTAAAGCCGTGGTCGGAAGCAAAGGCCCTGAAAAGGTCCATCCCTCTTCAACACCCACCTCCATCACTCAACATCCACACGGACACTTCGCTGGAGGGTTGGGGAGGTCACTTCCACCAAAAACAGGCTCAAGGAACATGGTCTCCCCTATTCAAGACGTTTCACATCAACATCCTGGAGGCCATGGCGGTCCTTCTAACTCTGAAGAAACTCTCCCCGCCTCCCTCGATCCATATTCGTCTAACCCTAGACAACTCGGTGGTAGTTCGATGTCTCAATCGCCAAGGCTCAAGATCGCCCCAGATAAATCAGGTGCTTCTGACAATCTTCCGTTTGGCAGAGAAGAAGAAATGGCACCTGTCTGCAGTTCACCTACAAGGATTCCGCAACGTGACGGCGGACGCTCTATCTCGGACAAGCCCGATAGAGTCGGGATGGTCTCTAGACGCAAGATCATTCTCCTTCATCTCCCACCAAGTCCCAGAACTTCAGATCGATCTCTTCGCAACGAGCGACAACAATCAACTTCCTCGATATGTGGCCCCGTACGAGGACCCCAAGGCAGAAGCAGTGGACGCCATGTCACTGGATTGGAACAGGTGGTCCAAGATCTACCTGTTCCCTCCCACCAACCTTCTGCTGAAAGTCCTCTCCAAACTGAGAACCTTCAAAGGAACAGCAGCCCTAGTGGCTCCCAAGTGGCCTCGGAGCAACTGGTACCCCCTAGTCCTGGAGCTACAACCTACGCTGATCCCTCTCCCGGGCCCAGTTCTCTACCAGCAAGTACAGAATTCGACTGTCTTCGCTTCATCATTGAAAGTCAGGGACCTTCATCTCATGATTTTCTCTCCCTAGCCGTGAAGAAAAGGTTCGGGATATCGAAGAAAAGTCTCGACTTCCTCGAGGAATACAAGACCGAATCCACACGACGGCAATACGAATCATCCTGGAGAAAATGGGTCTCATTCGTCAAGGCAAAAAATCCTACGGAAATCACCATCGATTTTTGCATGTCCTTCTTCATTCACCTTCATGGACAAGGCTTGGCAGCCAACACGATTTCTACTTGCAAATCGGCCTTGACTAGACCACTAATGTACGCCTTCCAGATTGATCTGTCCAGCGACATCTTCAATAAACTGCCGAAGGCATGCGCTCGTCTACGCCCAGCACCCCCACCAAAACCGATCTCCTGGTCCCTGGACAAGGTGCTCCATTTTGCCTCCAACTTGGACAATGATTCGTGCCCTCTCAAGGATCTGACTCAAAAAGTTGTTTTTCTTTTTGCTCTTGCCTCAGGAGCCCGAGTCAGCAAAATAGTGGCCTTATCAAGGGACGAGGGTCACATTCTGTTTACAGATTCAGGAGACCTTACCCTCTTCCCGGATCCGACGTTTCTCGCCAAAAACGAGCTACCCACCAAAAGATGGGTCCCTTGGAGAATCTGCCCCCTGAAAGAAGATACCTCTCTATGTCCAGTAGAGAGCCTCAAGGTCTATCTTCGTAGAACTTCTGACTTTGGTGGAGGCTAACTCTTCAAAGGAGAAACATCGGGCAGCGACCTGTCACTGAAACAACTACGAGCGAAAGTCACCTACTTCATTCGCAGAGCGGATCCTGACTGTACACCCGCAGGTCACGATCCTAGAAAAGTTGCATCGTCTCTGAATTTCTTTCAGAGTATGGATTTTGAGAGCCTTAAGAGTTTCACAGGCTGGAAATCCTCACGTGTTTTCTTCAAACATTATGCGAAACAAGTGCATGAAGTCAAACATTTTGTGGTAGCCGCAGGTAGTGTTATGAAAGCTGCACCTAACTCTGCATAGAACAGTGAGTTACTTGGGACTCTAACTCCTCGGGTGCCTATGTTGACCCTCGTGTGATACGTAGTGATTTCAAAGACACTTAGTGCTTTTTCATATACTGTTCTTATCCCAGGTGAAATGTCATAGTCGTCACATGAGTGCCGCATGCCTAGAGCGTGATGTGTTTTCTTTTTAAAGACTGACGTTCCTCTGGAACGAGTGCCTACTAATAATTTGAAATTCCCTTTCAGATTCAAGAGCAAGTCTTTCATTACTATGTACATTATAATTTGTTGTAAATTACTTTTACATACTTATTGCATTTAATTACCATATTCTGCAATTGTGAAATAAAATTTCTATTTTATTACTTGTGCGTCTCAATCCGCTCCTTCTTATACTATGAAATACATGACTGCCATAGTTTTATTATTCCCTTCCTCCTATATACGATGAAGGTTACTAAGGATTCAATCCTTATTATATACTCACCTCTGCAATGTAATATTCCTACCCGAATACTTACTTACATCATGCCTTCGAAACCAGACGATTCTCTCTCTTCACATACAGTGCCTAACCACCACTTGTCTGCTTTTGAGAATGTTCCTATATGAATACCAACCATTCAGTCTTGTCTCCGAGTTCTTCATGTTCTCCCAGCAAGGTGGGTAGCCCTTCCATGACCACTTTGATCTTCAGCATGGTCTGTAGGGACTTCACTGCCAGGGGGGCAGGAAGTTTTCTTCCCTACGGTTCCTCTATTGAGATTACTATGCTAACCTGTTCAAAGCCCTCGGCACTTACTCTTCCAGGGAAAAATCTACCACGATACATTGATTCTCTGGTATTCTTCCATCAGGACGCCATGGCTTGAGCCCAAAAAACGGATTTTGAGCGAAGCGAAAAATCTATTTTTGGGTGAGATAGCCATGGCGTCCTGATGGACCTTCCCTGCTACTTCGTCCAGTTTTTTCAGGTCCCACCCTGTCCTGCTCTATCATGGTGATCGGCAAGCAACTGGCTTCAGGATGAGCACGGACGTGACGTCATTTAGCAATGGCGCCCGTTTGTTTACGTCTCGAGTACCAAAAGTAGCCACGAACGAGATTAGCTGTGGAACGGCTTCCCAGCTATTCTCCGCCCCTACACATCGAAGTGTTAACTCTATGTGGGGTGCAGATAGCTATGTGGCGCGTTAATACATGCGTCCCCTGTTGATATACGATGTCTTAAAGGGAAACCTTTAGGATACTCGCTCCAGAAGTTAGAATTCTGTGATAAACCTGTGGTTAAATTCTCTGGGAATATCTAGTAGTTATATACCCAAGGAAGCTACCAAAAAGGAACCTTCCATCAGAACGCCATGGCTATCTCACCCAAAAATAGATTTTTCGCTTCGCTCAAAATCCGTGATATATATATATATACACAATATGTATATCATCATCATCTCCTCCTATGCCTACTGATGCAAAGGGTCTCATTTAGATTTTGCCAGTCGTCTCTCTCTCTCTCTCTCTCTCTCTCTCTCTCTCTCTCTCTCTCTCTCTCTCTCTCTCTCTGTATACCGGGGAGGTGTCAGTATTAGATACGCACATTGGTGAGTTTCAATACAGACTTTGCTTTAGAAGGTATAGGTTGAGAACAATATACCGGTTTGTTTGCTGGGCATCCATAGGTATTATGTATTCCTCGAGACTTTTCCAGAGTCTAGCATGACTCTTCCCTGTAGGGGGCAGGAAGCTCTAACATGGTGTATGTTTAGGAGCAATGTTGTATGACGGTAACATCATAGGTCTCTAGGTCTAAATCGACTAAGGAAAGTCTGTCTTGAGAACAAGGCACATAATAAAAATCCACAGATACAGCAATGCTCTGGTAAACTTCCAACAGGACGACATGGCCTGAGCCCAGAAAACGGATTTTGAGCAAAGCGAAAAATCTATTTTTATGATTAGAACTTACCTGGCAGTTATATATATATATAGCTAATATCTCTAACTTTCGGCAGAATTTATCAAAACGCGGCAACCGCCTTGTGGTGGTTGGGTGGTTAGTTGGTCACACCCGTCACAGGGTGGTACGAGGAATCATTCCCATTTTCTATTCTTCAGTTCATCACTGCCGGCCGGATCGCTAACACGTTGGTCCGTCATTAAGAGTTCTTCTTCGCTTTCCCTGTTTTCGCTGTACCAGTCTGCTATTTGGTGAAGTACACTGATTTGGGGTTTTGGCAATCGTGTTTTTGTTATTTCTTTGCTTTTTTGCTGTTATCATTATGAGTGATAAATTCAATTCCGTGTCTGTGCGAATGAAGAATGTAAGGTGAGACTACCGAAAATGGCGGTAGACCCTCACACCGTGTGTTTGAATTGTAGGGGTTTTGAATGTGCCCTTAATAATAGGTGCGGGGAATGTAAGGTTTTGGATGAAAAGGATTGGTCGATTATGAAGCGCTATGTGCGTAAACTAGAGCTCGATAGAGTTAGGAGAGCTTCTAGGTCTAAATCTAAGTCTGTTAGTGGAAAGGAAGACGAACTTAGTATAGATTTATCCTTGGAACCTATAATTAATTCCTCTTTGGAAGTTGATCCTTCCCTTGAGTTAGTAACTCCTGCCCCTTCTACTGGATCCGTATCTGCGGATGACCCTCGGTACACTAGGATGGCTGCCGAGTTGAAGGCCATTAAAGAACAACTTGCGGCCTTTAAAGGTAAGATTAGTGAAAGTGCTTGTGAAAGTGCAGTGGAGGTGGCAACTGACCAAACCTGTCATTACCCTAGCCCTAGACCTCTACCAAGCTCCCAGGACCAAGGGAGAAGGTACGTCGACAACCGAAAGGGGGTGAGAGGTACGTACCCTCGGTCAGCCGTCGCCTCGGACAGTCCTGTTGCCGATTCCCAGGCTGTTCTTGACCGTCACGGAAAAGACGTGTCGGATGTGTTAATTTCTTCTCCGAATTCTCCCAGACGTAAATGGAAGTTTGAAGCGTCAAGACCTACAAAGAGGAGATGGAACCGCGACGAACTGTCTCGTTCTTTCTCTCCCGGTTCTAGCAGTTATGAACCTTGTCCGTCGGAGGACGATTTCGACTCCGTGCCTGTGAAAAGGACGAAGCCTAAGCCCGCAAAGGATATTACAGCCGATGATCCTTCCCCTTCTACGAGTGTTATTCGTCAGCCCTCTGCTTCGGGACCGCAAGACCCAGCAGAAGTTGCTAAATCCTTTATGTCTGTCATGCAGGAACAACTTTTTACGTTAATGCAAGCATTTAGCCGCCCTCACGGCCAGTCTGATAGACATAAAGACGACTCTTTGCCTATTAAGAAGTCAACTTCTAAGAGGGAATGGAGTTCTCCTAAGGAAACTTTCCTCTCTTTGTCGAAGACATGACACCGTTATACCTCCTCTCTCTCTCGGCGCCAGGACGATGACGGTGTGCTTTCGCAAGGTGATACTTCCTCTCGTCGCCAGGACGATACCTCCTCTCGTCGCCAGGACGATACCTCTTCTCGATACCAGGACGATACTGTCTCTCGTTATCGATACTAGGACGATACTGTCTCTCGCTCTCAATGCCAGGACGATACCGCCTCTCGTTCACGACGCCAAGATGATACCGCCTCTCGTTCACGACGCCAGGACGATACCGCCTCTCGTTCATGACGCCAGGACGATACCGCCTCTCGTTCACGATGCCAGGACGATACCGCCTCTCGCTCACGATGCCAGGACGATACCGCCTCTCGTTCTCGACGCCAGGACGACTCTGCCTCTCGCTCTAGGCTCCAGGACGATACCAGCCTGCTTCCTCAGGACGATACTGCCTCTCGTTCCAAGGACACTTCTAGCGCTCGGCGCCAGGACGATACCTCTTCCCGGCGCCAGGATGACACCTATGCTCGGCGCCAGGATGCAAGCCATCTTTTGCAGGACGATTCCTTTGATTTGCCGTTGTCTGATTCTAAGGAGCCTTCTTCTCGTTCGAAGGATGTTGCAGATTTGGATCAGGACCTCGAGGAGGTCTCTGATGTCGATGATAAACCTGCTGATGCTGCTGGAGATTACAAAGTTCTCTCTCGCTCCCTTCTTGAACTTTTTGGAGAGGAATTCCAACCTGCTGCCCCGCAATCTTCTCTCTCCCAATTTAACAGAAAGAAGGCCAAGAAACAGTCGGCCTTCATCAAGATGAAGCTGTCGATTTCCGCAAAGAAAGCTCTTGCGAAGATTGAGGACTGGATGAAGGAACGGAGACAAGCAGTTAAGACTTCCTTCTCGTTTCCACCAGCTCATCTTGCTTCAAAGGCTGGTATGTGGTATGAAACTGGGGAACCTTTGGGTCTGGGAGTGCCTTCCTCCTCCAAGGGTGACTTCTCTGGCATAGTTGACTCAGCTAGAAGGCATGCTCTCAACTCAGCCAAGGTCATGTGGTCGATGTCGGAGCTGGATCATCTCGTCAAAGGTATTTTTAGAGCCTTTGAGGTTTTTAGTTTTCTAGACTGGTCGCTAGGGACTCTGGCAAGGAAGACTGACCAGATGGAAGGAACTCGAGACCTAACCAGTATTATGTCCTGTATGGACAAGGCCTTCAGAGATGGGGCGAATGAGTTGGCTTCGCTGTTCTCAGCTGGAATCCTAAAGAAGAGGGCCCTGCTTTGCTCCTTTACTTCAAGGTCTGTTACCATTGCGCAGAAGTCTGAGCTTCTTTACGCCCCCCTGTCTCAATATCTTTATCCCGAGACCCTGGTGAGAGACATTACGCTTTCGCTGGCCCAAAAAGCCACCCAAGACCTATTATCTCGTTCAGCTCGTAAGCCCTTGACAACCACTCCTTCTTCTTCGAAACGGGAGGAAAAGAAATTCCAGCAACCCTTTCGGGGCAGGATTACTTAAGACCAGATTTTAGAGGAAAAAGGCAAGAGTCAGGACCAAGATCAAACAGAGGTTCGTTCAGAGCTCGCTCCAGAAAATGAAGTTCGTCTCCTCCAGACAGTGGGTGCAAGACTGTCAGGTTTTTGGCAGTCTTGGAAGAAGAGGGGGCGGACACCTGGTCCCTCTCAGTCATCAAGGAAGGATACAAGATCCCCTTTCTGAAGAAACCTCCTCTCGCAGATGCTCCGCTGGCCTTAGTAGCCCAGTACACAGATCCGGGTAAACAGAAGGCCCTTCTAGACCTAGTTGACCAAATGCTGGACAAGGGAGCGATAGAACCGGTTCGGGATCTATCCTCCCCAGGCTTTTACAATCGCCTGTTTCTAGTGCCCAAGAACTCGGGCGGATGGAGACCCATCCTAGATGTCAGGTCTCTGAACGTATTTGTGGAGAAGACGAAGTTCTCCATGGAGACGACTCAGTCTGTGCTGGCATCAGTACGTCCAGGAGACTGGATGGTGTCCCTCGATTTGCAGGACGCGTATTTCCACGTCCCCATCCATCCGACTTCAAGGAAGTACCTGAGATTTGTAATGCAGGGCAAGTGCTTCCAATTCAGAGCGCTTTGCTTCGGTCTCAGCACGGCTCCTCAAGTCTTCACCAGGATAATGGCGAATGTGTCAGGCTGGCTGCATCAAGAGGGAATAAGGATTGATTGATTGATTTAAAATTTTCAGGCATCCTGAGGGAATAAGGATATCCTTCTATCTGGACGATTGGCTGATTCGTTCACAATCGAAGGAGAAATGTCTGGAGGATTTACGAAAGACTTTTATGATGGCTCAAGATCTAGGCCTGATCATCAACAGGGAGAAGTCTCAGATCAAGCCGAATCAGACTATTCTCTATTTGGGGATAGTTCTGAATTCAGTTCTTTTTCAGGCTTCTCCCTCACAGGAAAGACAGACCAAGTGTCTCGTAAAAGTCAGAAGTTTCCTGGACAAGAAGAGGTGCTCAGCGAAGGAGTGGATGAGTTTGCTGGGAACTCTCCTCCCTCGAGCAGTTTGTCTTACTGGGGAGACTCCATCTAAGGCCGCTACAGCACTTTCTTTCGAATACGTGGAACAGAAAGACGCAGGAAGACTCCTTTTCCTTCCCCATCCCAGCAGAAGTCAAGAATCTTCTGAAGTGGTGGCTGGATCCAGCCTTGTTGGGAGAAGGGATCTCCTTACACAAGAAGAACCCAGACCTAGTGTTGTTTTCAGACGCATCGGAGTCAGGTTGGGGAGCAACACTAGGAAGCAAGGAGGTCTCAGGCTCTTGAGAAGGAAATCAGTTGGAATGGCACATCAACAACAAGGAGCTGATGGCTATTTTTCTGGGGCTAAAGGCCTTCAAAGACTCGGTGTCTGGGAAGATTGTGGAGGTCAACTCAGACAACACCACAGCTCTTGCATACATCAGAAAGCAAGGGAGGACTCACTCTCTGTTTCTGTTCGAAACAGCAAGGGAGCTCCTTCTTTGGGCGAAGGAGGACAAGGTAGACCTGCTGACGAGGTTTGTACAGGGACAGAGGAATGTGAGGGCGGACATGCTCAGCAGGAAAGGGCAGGTCCTTGCCACAGAATGGACCCTCAACCAACAGGTCTGTCAGAGTCTCTGGAGGTTGTGGGGGAGACCCCTAATCGACCTTTTCGCCTCCAACTTGACCAAGAGGATCCCCAACTATTGCTCCCTGGTTCCGGACAAGGAGGCAATAGCGGTGGACGCCTTTTTGATGGATTGGACGGGGATGGACACATATGCCTTTCCCCCGTTCAAGATCATCAATCTGGTAGTCAGGAAATTCACTCTCCTCGATTCGGGACGAATGATCCTGGTAGCTCCTTTCTGGCCGACGAGGGAAAGGTTCACGGAGGTGGTGGACATGTTGATGGACTTTCCAAGAAGCCTTCCTGTAAGTCCAAAGCTGCTCAGACAACCCCACTTCGAGAGGTGTCATCAAAACCCCCTCGCTCTCAATCTGACTACCTTCAGACTATCGAGAAGCTCGTCAGATCGAGAGGATTTTCAGCGCAAGCTGCGAAAGCTATCGCCAGAGCGAGGAGGGTCTCTTCACAGAGGGTCTACCAGTCCAAGTGGGAGACTTTTAGAGCTTGGTGTAGGAAGCACAAGGTTTCCTCATCCACTACCTCTGTGAGCCAGATTGCTGATTTTTTGTTGTACCTCAGGCAGGACGCTAAGCTGGCTGTGTCCACAATCAGAGGGTACAAAAGCATGCTCGCTTCAGTCTGTCGGCATAGAGGCTTAGACTTGTCTCACGATAAGGACTTACATGACCTCGTGAAGTCTTTTGAGACAACCAAACAGGTCCAGTTAAAGCCCCCTTCTTGGAACCTTGATGTGGTTCTTAAATTTCTGTGCACCAAGAGATTTGAGCCCATCTCACAAGCTCCTCTTAGGGAGGTTACGAAGAAAACCCTTTTACTTTTGGCCCTAGCAACAGCTAAAAGAATCAGTGAAGTCCATGCAATTGAAAAGCAGGTAGGCTTCAATCTGAATGGAGCAGTTTGTGCCTTAAGATTAGATTTCCTCGCCAAGAACAAGAACCCTTCAAAGCCCTGGCCAAGGACCTTTGAGGTTCCTAACTTGACTAACCTAGTGGGTCAAGAGCAAGAGAGACTCCTCTGTTCAGTACGAGCCCTCAAGGCCTACTTGTCTCGCACTAAAAACGTGAGAGGCTCTTCTAGCTCCTTGTGGTGTTCAGTGAAAGATCCTCAGAAGCCCCTTTCTAAGAACGCTTTGTCCTTTTTCCTGAGGGAAGTTATAAGAGAAGCGCATCTCTTGTGTGAGGAAGAACACTTTGGCCTTTTAAAAGTGCAGGCTCACGAAGTGATAGCCATTGCAACCTCGCTTGCTTACCGCAAGAACATGTCAGTCAGACAGATTATGGATGCGACGTTCTGGAGGAGCAACTCTGTGTTCGCCTCTCATTACCTCAGAGAGGGGAGGGTGGATTATGAGAAATGCTATACCTTGGGTCCATACGTAGCTACGGCTTCTGTATTAGGCAAAGGAGTTACTACCTCCCCTCAACCTTAGTTTTGTATACCTGTGTGTGGGTTGGTGTTTTTAATGGTTGTCTGAGGACGTCGACTTATGTACAGTCACCTCAGTCTAGTTAGATAATTGATATCTACTTTACAAAGGTTAGGTGGCTGGTTTTGGTAAGGTTGCAGTTTTTAATATTTGGGCAATAGGCAGTCCTGAAGTCTAGTCAGATTGTTGGTCTCACCCCGTTGACAGACTGGATTGAGTGTTTTCAGCACTGCAGGTCACATCCTGGCTGACACTCCTAAGGGAAAGTGACTCAAGAGGCAGGAACCTTTGAAGTCAGCTACCTTAGCAGGTGAGAAATCAAGGTGTTTTTTATCCTACAACTTTTTTGGTTGTTTCCCCTACGATGTTTACTGTCTATCACCCTCCTCCAAGTGTATTAATCAGCTATATATATAACTGCCAGGTAAGTTTTATTCATAAAAATTGAGTTTTTATGATAAAACAAAGTTTTATGAATACTTACCTGGCAGTTATATATATATTCGAAGCCCCACCCACCTCCCCTCAGGAGACAGGTCGGGCATAGATGAACTGAAGAATAGGAAACGGGAATGATTCCTCGTACCACTCTGTGACGGGTGTAACCAACTAAACACCCAACCACCACAAGGCGGTTGCTGCGTTTTGATAAATTCTGCTGAAAGTTAAAGATATTAGCTATATTTTTGGGCTCAAGCCATGACGTCCTGATGGAAGGTTCCTTCAGTAGCTTCCTAGGGTATATTTAACTACAGGGATATTCCCAGAGAATTAAACTAAAGGTTATCACAGAATTCTAACTTCTGGTACGAGTACCCTAAAGGTTTCCCTCTAGGATATCGTATATCAACAGGGGACGCATGTATTAACACGCCACATAGCTATCTGCACCCCATATAGAGTTAACACTTCGATATGGAAAGGTGGAGAATAACTGGGGAGCCGTTCCACTGATCCGTGGCTACTTTTGGTACTCGAAACGTAAACAAACGGGCGCCATTGCTAAATGACGTCACGTCCGTCCTCATCCTTCTGCCTGTAGCTTCTCGCTTTAGTCGGATTTTCCTTGAGTGCGTTTTTCATCTGCTTACATCGCCGTTATGTCGCTACCTTCAGCATCGCCTTCTTCTGGAAAGTTGAGTACCAGGTCCCAGTATTGTTTAAATAAGCTCTAGCCGTAAAGTAACTTCTACTTTTCGTAAAATATTGAGTTTTGTGGCAGAGCTGTGCCGATCCCGGACGCGCCATTTTATGGCGTCGCTGTTCATATCGCATGCTTTATTTAGTTAGCCAGAACAGCCCCCTCCGGTCTTTTAACTAATTAATATTATTAGGTATTTAGTCTTCATAGCTAGGAATTACTTATATCGTGTTTTAGCGCTCATCAGACTCGGTCGCCGTTCGACCCCATACTAGATCGCTAGCTTAGCCCCTAGGCTGGATAGCCTAGTGCTTGTTTTCATGCATGATATATACCAGTGTTCCTAGGTTAAATTATGAAGATTGTGGCATTATTAAACATACTATTAACTGTGATGTAAGTTTTTTCGCCTTCGGGGATCATATAGGGGACCGGGTTGATTGCGTATCTTTCCACCCTAACCTAATGTAGGAACCCCTATATGCTCCCTAATCCCCCTGCCTGCGGGCGTTCCCTCTGTGTGGCTTTGCTTCCCCTTCTATATAGGGGAATTTTGTCTACAACAGAGTATTTATCGCTTCTCTGCCTACCCTAAGGGAATGATCCTCCCTTAGGGTCGTGACCGAGAAATAAGGAACGGCTCTGCCCTTCCTCAGTTGCACCTGGTTGGGTTACTCCTTCCTCCCTGCAACTTGCGATGTGTCTTTCAAGCTTGCCTAGCCTAGGAGTTAGCTCTCCTTCTCTAGGTTAAGCTCTGGGGGTTAACTCTGCCCTACTATAGTTTGGGACGGTACTCTTGTACCGTTCTCATTCTGGGCTACCTAACCTAGGTTAGGAAGCGTTCTCCCTTACCTTGGTGGGCCTTCTCATACAGAGTCTCCTCTATAGAAAGACCCCTCATCTTCCCCCTCCCCACCTATCCCTTTGGTGTAGGCTTGCCTACACACATCTGTCCTTACCCCTACAACTCCTCCCTTGGGTGGAGTGGTAGGGCTAACTTGTTCTCCTGCTGAGCTGGCCGCTCTGGTACACATACCCTTCATAGCGTTCTATGGGGGTGGTTGCCGGCGGGGGTTTCCCCCTTCTTGAGTGCCCTCTAACCCTCCCTTGGGTTACCCCAGGCACCCGGCCGATTGCCGGCTCCCTGCCGCCGGATGCTAGGAGTATCCACTCCTATCATGAGTGCACTCTTTCTGGAGGGATGCCGGAGGGGTATGAGATCTTACCCCTTCCATCCCTCCTTACCTTTCTCTCCTTCTATCCTGGTGCCAGTCCCTTGCCGCCATTTCCTCAGGTGACATTCTTTCATAAGATGCCCTCCCCCTCTAAGACGTCAGCCTTCCGTGTGCCGGAGGCTGCCGCCTTCCGTCGACGTACAGCCGACGTCCCACCCCTCATTTTACCTAGTAACAGCTGGCCGACATTCGGAGCCGGCCTCCGGCGTGCCGGCATTGATTGCCGGCAGTCTAGGTATACAACCATATATATATCTATCTTATGAATTGATCCAAGCTCACCAGGCCGTCAGCCTTCGGCTGCCAGAGCCGCCGCTTCCTGCCGGCGACCCGCCGCTGTGCCGGCGGTCGCCACGATGGTATTATACTTTAGATACTCAGTGTGTCTGTCTTGATGCCTTCCACCCTGCAGGACTGGCCTCCGGCGTGCCGTAGGTCTGCCGGCACCCTCCTGAGACGTTAAGGGACATGCACCCCTTCTCATACCTGCCGACAACATGCCGACAGGCAACATACTGCAGCCAGATGGCTTAGCCACTTCTATATATAGGTAGTTTCTTACCATCTAAGTCTGTGGCTATGCTGTTTGATTGCACATTACAATATTCCAGCATACTCTGTGTGTCTTAGTGCAGCCGATTGCCGGAACCTATATCTAATAAGGGGTTTCTCCTATTCCCCTTCTACTACAGGGATCTGAGTGGTCTCAGACCCTGCTACACCCTGCGGGCAATTTCTGTTAGAGGCTTAGCTTCTACCCACCACGGCTTATCCATATGGATTTCCGTTTTGTGACCTTCGGCCACAGAAGAAATTGCCTACTGATAAGGTTACGGTAACCGACTGGGCGGGATTCACAAGTATGTGTCTATCTACTTCCTTTCCCGCTCATTATTCTCAAGCATTATAGTACCTTGTGAATTACTTTAATGTTTAAAAATTTAGATTAAGATATCTTAATTTTAGAGTAATGTAAGTCATTCTTATGCCTTCCATGTACTCATGATCTCTTTCTTTTACAGGAGGAGTATATGAAGTGCGAGAGCAACTTCTGCGGGGTGAAGCGCCTGGACTTCTACGGGCACAAGGCATGCCGGACCCACGCCCCCTGCGCCACCAAGAAAGGCGACCTGAAGTATTGGGACCCGCAGAACTGTACAGTCTGCAAGAGTCGTCTGGTCGAGGCTTTCGACGATCCTCCTTCTGCGGAGGCAAGGGACAACGCTCGAGAGAAGCTACGCAAATGGGTGCGTGGCTTCCAGAAGAACGCCACCGGACCGTATCTCGCCAACGAAGATTTGAGGGCCTTGCTTTTCCCAAAGGCATCCAAAGACTCTGTGGTCCCCCGTGATCAGATTCCCACCGTCCAGATCGCGGTGGAACCTGATATTGTCATGGCCCAGTCCATGCATGAGTGCCATCTGGATTCCGATAACGTGGAACGTATGTCGGAAGTGTCAGAAGAGACGAAGAAGAACCTCATGGGCGAGGAACTCGACTATGAGGAAGATCAGGTGGAATACCCTGATTCGGAGACTGAGGTCGCTCCCGCTCCTACTCCTGCAGCAACTCCTGCACCGTCTGAGGAACCTGTTCCTTCGACTTATGCCACCCCGGACCCTCTTCCATCGGCCACTCAGGAGGTCTTCAAGATGCTTGAAGCCCTCATGGAGAGAAAACTACGAGAAACCCAGGAGCAATTCCGGACTACTCTGGTTAATCTTAAACAACCGAAACGGATTTCGGTTAAGGACCTCCCCACTTGCTCGGAAGCTAACCCATGGAGATATGCCGAGCATATGCCAATCACGACTGGAAAAATCTACATCAGTGAAAGGGTTGGCTATATCTTGTTGGAAGAAGTGGAATTCTTCCCGAATTTCGAGGCTTATCCGGACTGTTACGTCCGGCTCAGGTCCGAACCAACCTCAAAGGAAGAGACCGAACCGAAGGAGGTTATCGTGTTCGATCTCGCGAAGGCCCAGGCTATGTTAGCCCAGGCGGTGAAGAGTAGGGGTTTCACCAACTCCAAGATGCCGGCGCTTAGCAAGAAGCATCCAACCTTCGTTGCGCCGAATGCTGCGACTTTCCCCTTCATCGAAAAGGCCTTCACAGCGGTCCTTGCCCTGCACTGGAGGAGTGCAGACCCTTTTCCCTTACTGTTCCTCCCGATGATAGGCACTGGAAAGACGTCCAGTCAACCTTCACGGTGGGGAAATTAGAGCCTGACGTAGCCGGTCGTCAATTTAATGAGGACCTCCCAAGGCTAAATGATCACCTCCTTCGTAGGGAACAGGATATGAAGGAGAGGCTTGCCGCGTCGCTGTCCCACCAGGTACAGCTAGAACTTATGGCCTGGGATACTAGAGTCCCGGACTTTCATATGGTCCTAGCCAAATCGCACTTGGCAACGGTGACGAAGGACCTATATAGCTTCACTAGGGCTCGCAGAGCCTGTCATGAATTCGTGTTCGCCAACGCGACGGTGAAACTCGAACCCCGGAGGCTGATTTCCTCCAATATCTGGAGTAAGTACCTCTTTCCTTCCTCCCTGGTGAAAGAGATTGCAGACAAGGCCACCACGGAGAATAGGAACCTTCTCCACAAGTGGGGCATGTCAAGGAAGAGGAAATCCTCTCAGGACGATGGCCCTCAACCTAAGAGGAAACCTCAAAAACCAAAACCCCAGCAACGTCAACAGAGACGGCAGTTTCCGGGTACCGCTACTCCCCAAGTGGCCACACAGCCACAGCAGACCTTTCAGTTGGTCCCCCAACCAGTGGTGTCGCAGTCACCGGTCTTTACCCCTGCATATGAGCAACACGCTACTACCTTTCGTCCCAGAGGTAGGGGCTCAAGCAGAGGTTCCGGCAGAGATTCGTCTCGCCGTCCCTCCAGAGGCAGAGGAGGAAGGGGAGCTAGCGGCCGAGGTGGCAAACCCTCGGGACACCAGAAGCAATGAAGTGCTTCCGGTGGGAGGAAGACTCCGCCAATTCCAGGATCGTTGGACCTTCGATCCCTGGGCGCACAGCATCGTCAAGAAGGGACTAGGCTGGAGCTGGACTCAACCACCCCCAGCCTTCCAGCAATTCTTCCAACAGTCAACCCCCCTCCTGGAAGAATATGTCCTAGAACTCTTGAACAAGAAGGTGATCAGGAGGGTAAAGTCAACCAGGTTCCAAGGGAGACTATTTTACATTCCCAAGAAGGACTCTGACAAACTCAGAGTCATTCTAGACTTATGCCCTCTCAACAAGTTCGTTGCGAACAACAAGTTCAAGATGCTGACTCTGCAACAAATAAGGACCCTTCTGCCTCAAGGGGCCTACACGGTCTCCATAGACCTGGCGGATGCTTACTGGCACGTTCCAATGAATCATTACGCTTCCTCCTACCTAGGATTTCGACTCCAAAGGAAAAGTTACGCCTTCAGGGCTATGTCCTTCGGGCTCAACGTGGCTCCACGGATCTTCACCAAGCTGGCAGACGCCATCATCCAACAACTCCGTCTTCAGGGCGTCCAAGTGATGGCCTACCTAGACGACTGGCTAGTCTGGGCGACATCGCCCGAAGATTGTGTAAGAGCCTGCAACAAAGTCACCCAGTTCCTAGAGCATCTGGGATTCAAGATAAACACCGAGAAATCTCGCCTCTCTCCAGCTCAGAAGTTCCAATGGTTGGGAATCCATTGGGAT
The DNA here is from genome assembly GCF_036898095.1 of Palaemon carinicauda. Lineage (NCBI taxonomy): Eukaryota > Metazoa > Arthropoda > Malacostraca > Decapoda > Palaemonidae > Palaemon > Palaemon carinicauda. Next base: position 55,459,366 of record NC_090746.1, read on the forward strand.
CTTCAGTCACACCGCCTTTCCATTCCACAGAAGAAAAGGAAGGAAATAGCAGGGTCTGTCAGAAGACTTCTGAAATCCAAAAGGATCTCAAGATGACAGCAGGAACAAGTTCTCGGCTCTCTACAGTTCGCCTCTGTGACAAACCCAGTGCTTCGCGCACAGCTAAAGGATGCCGCGGGAGTCTGGAGACGTTTCGCATCCATCGCTCGAAGAAACCTCAAGAGACGGCTTCCAAACAGACTTCGCTCACTATTACAGCCGTGGTCGAAAGCAAAGGCCCTGAAAAGGTCCATTCCTCTTCAACACCCACCTCCATCGATCAACATCCACACGGACGCTTCACTGGAGGGTTGGGGAGGTCACTCCCACCAACGATAGGTTCAAGGAACATGGTCTCCCCTATTCAAGACGTTTCACATCAACATCTTGGAGGCCATGGCGGTTCTTCTCACCCTGAAGAAACTCTTCCCGCCTCCCTCGATCCACATCCGTCTGACTCTGGACAACTCGGTGGTAGTCAGATGTCTCAATCGTCAGGGCTCGAGATCGCCCCAGATAAATCAGGTACTTCTTCCGATCTTTCGTTTGGCAGAAAAGAAGAAATGGCACCTGTCTGCAGTTCACCTACAAGGATTCCGCAACGTGACGGTGGACGCTCTATCACGGACAAGCCCAATAGAGTCGGAATGGTCTCTAAACGGAAGGTCATTCTCCTTCATCTCTCACCAAGTCCTGGAACTTCAGATCGATCTCTTCGCAACGAGCGACAACAATCAACTTCCTCGATATGTGGCCCCGTACGAGGACCCCAAGGCAGAAGCAGTGGATGCCATGTCACTGGATTGGAACAGATGGTCCAGGATATACCTGTTCCCTCCCCCCAACCTTCTGCTGAAAGTCCTCTCCAAACTGAGAACCTTCAAAGGGACAGCGGCCCTAGTGGCCCCGGAGCAATTGGTACCCTCTGGTCCTGGAGCTGCAGCCCACGCTGATCCCCCTACCGGGCCCAGTTCTCTCTCAACAAGTACAGAAGTCGACTGTCTTCGCTTCATCACTGTAAGTCAGGGACCTTCATCTCATGATTTTCTCTCCTTAGCCGCAAAGAAAAGGTTTGGAATCTCGAAGAAAAGTCTAGACTTCCTCGAGGAATACAAGACTGAATCCACACGACGGCAATACGAATCTTCCTGGAGAAAGTGGGTCTCGTTCGTCAAGGCAAAAAATCCTACGGAAATCACCATTGATTTTTGCATGTCCTTTTTGATTCACCTTCATGGACAAGGCTTAGAAGCCAACACGATTTCCACCTGCAAATCGGCATTGACTAGACCACTAATGTACGCCTTCCAGATTGATCTGTCCAGCGATATCTTCAATAAATTACCAAAGGCATGCGCTAGACTACGCCCAGCACCTCCACCAAAACCTATCTCCTGGTCCCTGGACAAGGTGCTCCATTTTGCCTCTAACCTGGACAACGATTCGTGCCCTCTAAAAGACTTGACTCAAAAAGTTATCTTCCTTTTTGCTCTCGCCTCGGGAGCCCGAGTCAGTGAAATAGTGACATTGTCAAGAGAAGAGGGTCATATCCTGTTCGCAGATACAGGAGAGCTTACCCTCTTCCCTGATCCGACGTTTCTCGCTAAGAATGAACTACCCACCAAGAGATGGGGCCCTTGGAGAATCTGCCCCCTGTAAGAAGATGTCTCTCTATGCCCAGTGGAGAGTCTTAAGGTCTATCTTCGAAGAACTTCAGACTTCGGTGGAGGGCAATTCTTTAAAGGAGAAACATCGGGTAGTGACTTGTCACTGAAACAAATAAGAGTGAAAATCACCTACTTCATTCGGAGAGCGGATCCTGACAGTACACCCGCAGGTCATGATCCTAGAAAAGTCGCGTCTTCTCTGAACTTCTTCCAGAGCATGGATTTCGAAAGCCTCAAGAGCTTCACAGGTTGGAAATCGTCGCGCGTTTTCTTCAAGCACTACGCGAAGCAAGTGCATGAAGTTAAACATTTCATGGTAGCCGCAGGTAGTGTTATGAAACCTGCCGTTTAACTCTGCATAGAACAGTGAGTTACTTGGGACTTTAACTCTACGGGTGCCTGTGTTGACCCTTGTGTGATACATAGTGATTTCATGGACACTTAGTGTTTCTAATAGACTATTCTTACCAAGGTGAAATGTCATAGACTTCACATGAGTGCCACATGTCCTAGGGCATGATGTGTTTTCTTTGAAAAAGACTGACGTTCCTCTGGAACTTGTGTTTCTAAAAGTGAAATTTCTTTTCAGATTCAAGATTGAAGTCTTTTATTTTCTATGTACATTATTCTTTATTATTGTAAATAAACTTTACATTTATTATTGCAATTGTTATCACAATAATCTGCAATTTATGAAATAAAATGTCTATTTTATTACATGAGCGTCTCTCTCCGCTCCTATTATTTATTATGAAATATATGATTGTCATAGTTTCATTTACCCCTTTCCTTCTGAAAGAGAAGAATAATATAGATATACCTGTATTATATACTCACTTATGCTTTGGTAATATTCCTACCTGAATACTTACCTTCGTCCTGCCTTCGAGACCAGATTGATCTCTCCTCCAGGGAGTGTAGTAAATCTTAATCACTTACCTATGCTTGATAATATTCCTACCCGAATATTAACCTTATGTCTTTTGTCCGAGTCCTGCACGAACTCTCCGCAGGGTGAGTAGCTCTTCAATGATCGCTTCGAGATATTAGTATGGTTCTTCTCGGAACCTCTAGTAAGGACATGTTACATACCTCTATTCGAAGCCCTTGGCACTTGCATAAAAAAGGGGAAAATTTCCACGATACATTAATTCTCTGGTACACTTCCATCAGGACGTCATGGCTTGAGCCCTAAAAACGGACGCGAAAAATCTATTTTTGGGGGAGATAGCCATGACTCCTGATGGACCCTCCCGTCTATTCTAGTCCAGCCTTTCAGGCCCCGCACTGTCCTGCTGTATCATGGAGATTAGCAAGAAGCTGGCCTCAGGATGAGGACGGACGTGACGTCATTTAGCAATACCGCCCGTTTGTTTACGTTTCGAGTACCAAAAGCAGCCACGGATCAGTGTAACTGTGGAACGGCTCCCCAGTTATTCTCCACCTTTCCATATCGAAGTGTTAACTCTATATGGGGTGCAGATAGCTATGTGGTGTGTTAATACATGCGTCCCCTGTTGATATACGATATCCTAGAGGGAAACCTTTAGGGTACTCGCACCAGAAGTTAGAATTCTGTGATAACCTTTAGTTTAATTCTCTGGGAATATCCCTTTAGTTAAATATACCCTAGGAAGCTACTGAAGGAACCTTCCATCAGGACGTCATGGCTATCTCACCCAAAAATAGATTTTTCGCTTCGCTCAAAATCCGTTATATATAAATGCCAGGTAAGTATTCATAAAACTTTGTTTTATTATAAAAACTCCATTTTTGGGTGAGATAGTCATGTCGTCCTGATGGACCCGCCCTTCCTTTCATAAAAAGGGCTAAAGGCCCCCTCCCAATGGTACAGTATCTGTAGCACCTCGCTTATTTCTACAAGGAATAAACATGGCGCCGTTGATGACGTCATGTACGGACTCGGAGCGGGGAGGAGAGGTACCTTAATAACGGCTCCCCTTTTGTTTCTTGCCTCTTTCCCTTCTCGAAGCGTTAACGCTATTCGGGGTGAAGATAGCTATGTGGCGTGTCAAGAATATGTCCTCTTATATTATGCGATACAGTATCCCTATAAGAGTAAATTAGGGATATTCGCTCCAGGAGTTAGAATTCTGGGTACCTTAAGGTAAAATTCTCTGGGAATATCACTGTAGTTAAATATACCCTAGGAAGCTACTTTAAAGGAACTTCCATCAGGACGACATGGCTATCTCACCCAATCATAGATTTTTCGCTTTGCTCAAAATCGGTTATTTGGGCTCAGGCCATGTCGTCCTGATGGAAGGGTTCCTTTAGGTAGCCTTCTAAGGGATATTTGCTACAGTGATACTCCCAGAGAATTAAACCGAAGGTCTCCAGGATTCTAGCTCCTGGCGTGAGTATCCAATAAAGGATATAGCATAATATCAGGGGACGTATTCTAGATACGACGCATGGCAATCTCTCCCCGAATAGATTTAACTCTTTGATGTAAGGGGGAAGAGTGGCAAAAGAAGGGGGTGCCATTCTAGGTACCTGGTGGACTTCCTTCCCTAATACTACCGCGACGCCATTCCTTTTCTAGTAGCCTGCTAAGCGTGTTGTGCTCCCCATTAGCCCGGTGTTTTGTTACTAGTTTTTGGAATTTAATCATGCAATCTCCAGCATCTTCATCTTCTGGAAAGTCGAGTATTAATTCTTTCCTGTGTATAATTTTAGTCACCCTTTTCACTGTTAAATTCCAATAATTTAAGTGTGTTTGGGTGAGCGTTTCCGAGACCGGAGGCAGCCATTTTACGACTGCTGTCGCCCGTTACATTCGCATTGTATTTAGTCAGTAGGGCGACACTTCCCGGTTTTAAGCTATAATGTTAGCTAGTTAGGCAAATTATACAAGCTGTGATATTGCATACATGAAAATTGTTCCTCTTCCTATTATATGGCTTTACTTATCGTATGCGGCGGGAACCCCGGTGGTACCAACTACCTTGGCCAGGGCTCCTACCAGAGCTAGGCTACTCTTGTTCATATATACGTTAGTAAAGTAATTCCCCATGTTTAGCCTCACCCTATCGTTCCTTCTCGATTCGTATGAGAGTTTACATTCTCTAGAATCTTTAGACAAGTTACGATTTTCATTCTCTCTCAGAGAGAAGAGGCTAAACCCTTCCTCCCTCCCCAAGTGTAGCCGCCGTTATAGGCGGCAGCCACTGTGTCTCTTCATCGCCGTCGAGTAGAACAAAGTTCTTACCGCCTCCAACTTTGATTTAGATAGTGACTAACTCAGGGTGCCCTTGTCTTGCCGACGACGATGTCGTCAGCACAGGAAGCTATGCTTCCTCAGTTCATTGTTTGAGGGAGGCGGCATACTTGCCGCCACCCTTGATATCAATGAACTACAAGACCCTCAACCCTTCCCCCTCTGTCCTTTAGTGACGTCATGCCGTCACAACATCCTTCACCGGTATCCTGACAGTCATCCCTGCTAGGGTGACTGCGTTACCGGCTGGTACCCTGCCGGTAGCAGTTGATTCAGCCGTCTCTGCCACCTTCCCCCTTACTCTCTTCCTTCACAGGAAGTGAATAATATTGGGGAAGATTGAGACGGCTCCTGACGGCTGCCGGTGAGAAACCTAATACACTTTGGAAAGTCCTCAGCTCTCCCTTGAGCTGCCATCCACATTCATTGCCGGCAACAGGCCTTCTGTGGATGGGTGTCAGCCAGAATCTGATAGATTCTTTCCCCTTCCATTGGAACTTTCATTCCGGCAAGGAGACAGTAGGCGGTCTGATAGTCCTCCTACACTTCCAACTGTTATGTTTATTCATAATAGTAGGAAACTCTCCTTCCTTAATCTTTCTCTCTCTATCAGTTAGTACCGCCAGCTACTAACCTAACACCAGCAATGCCGCCGGAAAACTACTGTATACAACTATACAGTAGTACACATGCTATCTAACATACTCTGTGTTTCCTATCACAGACAATTGTTGGGACCATGATACTGTATTCTGTTGAGGTTGAATACTTTCTCAACACCCCGATGGTTTTCCTTGATCATCAGGGACTTAAAATACCCAATTGGTATTAATATATACTTCAGGTGGATAATGTTAGTATAAGACATTTACTAACTCTAACTCTAGTTCCTAGAGTTTCTCTACCTTATATCCTCCCTATCAGGGAAACTGAATATTAATACTGACGGAGATCTCAGCAATGGCCTGGGAGAGGAAATACAGATATGTGTCTTTTCTACTTCCTTTCAAACTTTCTATCCTTAGCTACCCTAAACAATAGTGATTACTATTGTTATTAAAAAACTGTATGCTTTTATATCACTGTTATAAAAAACATAGAATACTCATTGGCCTTTTTCCTTTACAGGAGCTGATGGAGAAGTGCGCAGCGTTGTTCTGCCACCACAAAGGGAAAGATTTTTGTGGTCACATGAAGTGCAGGACCCATGCCCCCTGCTGCATCGTGTCAGGAGTCCTAAGGTATTGGGACCCAAAGGGCTGCCCCACCTGCTCAACCCTGCTGGCTAACGGCTTTGGCGAAGCCCCCCTAGTTACTATAGAGACTAGGGACACAGTGAGGGACACCCTTCGCAAATGGGTAAGGGTAAGAGGGTTCCAAAAGAACTCTCCAGGACCATACTTACCCAACGACTCCCTAAGGTGCCTATTGTTCCCCAAGGCCCTGCCGAGTGCGGTGGTGCCTCAGGAACAGCTCTGGTCCCCCTTCATACAACTGAAGATCAACTCGGACATTAATAAGGCGCTAGAAGGCATGAACATCCACCAAGAGAGGATGTCAGAAGTGTCCACTGACACTGAACAGGACCTACTGCAAGGTGGCCCTGAAGAAAACGTGGACCCTCCACGAGCGGAGGAAGAAGGATCCGTATCAACAGCAACAGAAGACCCCCAGTTCGCCATGACGGTATACCAACCTATGCCGTCAACATCCTCGGCCCCAACTCCACAACCAGTTGCTCAGGTCGACAAAAAGGAAGAGATTCTAACATCTATTCAACGGATGATGGAATTGTTCCAAAGAGAACAAGAGACGATGCGGGAATCGCTCAAGCAGCAGCAAAAACTGTTGCAGGAGGGGATGGACCGATCCGGATCCACCAAGGGCACTGCTAAGAAGCTTCTTAGTGTTGGATCTCCCTCACTGCTCCAAAACTAATCCCTGGAGGTATGCGGAGTATATGCCTATGATGAATGGGAAACTGTTCGTCTCTGAGAAGTTGGGGGCCAGGCTGATTTAAGACCTTGAGTTCTGGCCTAACTTTTCGGCCTATCCAGAGTGCTACGTGAGACTGCGGGATGAAAACGCAGCCTGAGAGGAAACGGTACCTAAAGAGGTCATTGTTTTCAAATATGAGAAGGTGCAAGCCATCCTCCTGAAGGCCTTGAAAGGAGCCGGGTACACCAACTCTAAAGTCTCAGCACTGAACAAGAAACACCCACCTTTCTTGCCCCTTCCTCCATCTCTTTCCCCTTTTCCGAGAAAGCACTAGACTTTGCTGTCAAGGCAGTCGACGAGGGAAAACCCTGCCCAACCCTAGAGGAATGCAAGCCATTCTCTCTAGCACTGGATCCAGAGATAGCAGGCCAACAGTTCAATGAGAACCTTCCGAAGTTGCCAGACCATCTTCTGAGGAAGGAACAGGAGTTGAAGGAGAGACTTGTGGCTTCCCTCTCTCATCAGAACTGTCTGGAAATGAGTGCAGGTCAACATAATGCCCCAGAAATGTTCATCTTCCTGGTTAAGTCTCACATAGGTACCCTTGTGAAAGACATATATGCTTTCCTCAGAGCGAGGAGAGCCTATAAAGACTTCGTCTTGGCCTCAGCAACCATCAGACACAAACCAAGGAAGCTGATTACCTCGAGCATCTGGGGTAAAGATCTTTTCCCACAGGAACTGGTCCAAGAGATCATTGCCAGAGCAGCCATGGAGAACAGGAACCTTCTCCAAAAGTGGGGCATGACCCCGAAAAGGAAATCTTCTTCGGAGGGAGGTCCCCAGCCCAAGAATAAAAAGGCAAGGAGACCATGTAGACCTGCACAACTCCCCGCCATGACTATGACCACGATGCCTTAGACCACCTTCCAGATGGTCCCTCAACAACTGGTAGCCCAGTCACCAGTGTTTAACCCTACCTTTGAGAGGCAGTCGACTTCCTTTCGCCCCAGTCAGAAAGGAAAAGGCCCAAAGAGAAGTTCTCCAGGAGGAAACTTCTCTCGGGGCCGAGGAGGACGTGGTCGTGGAAACAAATCCGCAGGACCCCCAAGCAATGAGGGGTTCCAGTTGGGGTAGACTGCATCACTTTCGGGATCGCTGGACCTTCAATCCCTGGGCCCACAGCCTAATCACGAATGGACTCGGGTGGAAATGGAGCAGAACTCTAGCCTGTTTTCCAGAATTCTTCCAACACTCCACCCCCTTGTTGGAAGAATATACCTCGGAACTCTTGAACAAGAAGGTGATAAGGAAAGCAAGGTCCATCAAGTTCCAGGGAAGAAGAAGTTTGTCTTCAGAGCAATGCCCTTTGGACTGAACACAGCCCCAAGGATATTCACGAAGCTAGCAGACACAATCGTCCAACAGTTACGCACCGAAGGAGTTCAAGTGGTAGCATATCTAGACGATTGGTTGGTATGGGCAGCATAAAAGACTACTTGTCTGCAAGCAGCCAACAAGGTGATCCAGTTTCTGGAACACCTGGGCTTCAAGATCAATCGCAAGAAGTCTCGTCTCTCTTCAGCTCAACAGTTCCAGTGGCTAGGAATCCAATGGAACTTAAAGTCACACCACCTCTCCATTCCATCCAAGAAGAGGAGAGAAATAGCAGGATCTGTCTGGAGACTAATCCGTCACAAGAGGATTTCAAGACGCCAACAAGAAAGAGTACTGGGCTCTTTCCAGTTTGCAGCAGTGACAGACCCTGTGCTAAAAGCACATCTGAAAGATGCATCAGGAGTCTGGAGGAAATACGCATCAAACGCACGAAGAGATCAACTAAGGTTGACCCTGACCTTGTTACGCACACAGTTAAGGCCATGGTCAACAGCCAAGAGCCTAGCACGGACAATTCCCCTACAACCACCGCAACCATCAGTGGTGATAGACCCAGATGCCTCCTTGGAAGGACGGGGAGGCCATTCTCACGACAAAAAAGTGCAAGGGAATTGATCGCACCAGTTCAAAACCTTTCATATCAACATTTTGGAAGCTATGGCATTTTTCCTGACGTTGAAGAAACTATCCCCTCGCAGATCAATCCACATCAGATTGGTCCTGGACAACGAGGTGATAGTAAAATGTCTAAATCAACAAGGCTCGAGATCACCCCACATCAACCATGTGATGTTAGCTATCTTCTACTTGGCAAGGAAGAGATGGCACTTATCAGCAGTTCACTTACAAGGGATCCGCAATGTGACGGCGGACGCTCTATCCAGGCGAAAGCCCATAGAGACAGAATGGTCCCTAGACGCATTCTCCTTCATCTTGTGAAAAGTCCCAGAACTGCAGATCGACCTCTTTGCAACGAGCGACAAGAAACTATCTCGTTACGTAGCCCCTTACCTGGACCCTCAAGCAGAAGCGATGGATGCCATGTCCCTAGACTGGAACAAGTGGAATCGTATTTACCTGTTTCCACCAACCAATTTCTGCTAAGAGTCCTCGACTAGCTAAGATCCTTCAGAGGGACAGCAGCGGTAGTAGCCCCCAAGTGGCCTAAGAGCAATTGGTTTCCTCTAGTCCTAGAGTTGAATCTGAAGCTGTTTCCAGTGTCGAATCCGGTGCTGTCTCAACTGGTCCAGAAGTCGACTGTCTACACTTCATCCTCGAGAACCTGCAACCTACATCTCATGATTTTCTCGCCTTAGCGGCGAGCAAAAAGTTCGGAATCTCAAAGGATAAAGTTGACTTCATCGAGGAGCGCAAGTCACGTTCGACTAGGAGACAATACGAATCGTCATGGAAGAAATGGGTGACCTTTGTGACAGCAAGGAAACCAACAGAGATATCGATAGATTTCTGTCTTGCATTCTTCATACACCTCCACAACCAAGGCCTGGCCTCTACTACAATTACTTCTGGTAAATTGGCCCTGGCTAGACCACTTCTGTATGCTTTTGAGGTGGACCTCTCAGGTGAAATCTTTAATAAGATCCCGAAAGCATGCGCTAGACTCAAGCCAGCAGCCCCACCAAAGCCCATCACGTGGTCTTTGGAACTGGATAATGAGAACTGTACTCTAAAGGATTTAACACGGAAAGTCATTTTTCTGTTTGCAATAGCCTCAGGGGAGTGAAATAGTAGCCTTGTCTAGAAACGAAGGCCATATTCAGTTCCTGGACTCAGGAGAACTGAACCTGTTTCCCGATCCTGCTTTTCTTGCCAAGAATGAGCTACCCACCAAGAGGTGGAGTCCTTGGAGAATCTGCCCATTGAAGGAAGATGCCTTTCTGTGCCCAGTAGAGTGTCTTAAGGTCTATCTTCAAAGAACTTTAAACTTCAAAGGAGGACAGCTCTTCAGAGGCGAAACTTCAGGATCGAACCTATCTTTAAGACAACTGAGAGCGAAGCTCACCTACTTTATTTGCAGAGCGGATCCTGACACTACACCCGCGGGTCATGATCCAAGGAAAGTTGCTTCTTCGTTGAACTTCTTTCAACATATGGACTTTGAGAGACTCCGCTCGTACACTGGGTGGAAATCATCCAGAGTCTTCTACAAACATTACATTAAGCAAGTACAACAGATAAAACACTTTGTGGTGGCGGCGGGTAGTGTGATTAAACCCGTCGTCTAGTTCTGCGATGAACAGTGGACTGTTTTGGGACTTTACAGTGCATCGGGTGCATGGGTATACGTACCCACTTGTGCAGATCACAACTATGGTTGACACACTGTTCTATTGAGTGGCGTTATTCTGATAATGTATTTGTATATTTTTTCTACACGAGAAAATATGTGTTTTTGTGTGTTGTAATGCTGGATCAGATACATCCTTTATTGTAACTACATTTGATGATTTAGTTGCATAGTAAAATACTTAACCAGATTTGTGTCTTATTACTGCTCCCTCAGTTATAAGCTAATAAAGTATGTTAGAGTTTTACTAAAACCACTTTATGGTGTTCAGATTCTTGAAATCACAATAATGTTTTCTAAAGGAATAACCTTACATTCTTAATGTATGTAAAAATGTGTTTCAACTCTTTCCTTTTTGTTCCAATGGGAAATACAAACCTTGAATCCTTATTGTCGACATCGACATTTCCCTGCTGGGGGCCAGGAGGCACTAAACCAGCTGCAGGGTTAGTGGACGTGACAGATCTCTGGAATTTCACATATAGGTCTAGTAGACCAGATAAGGAAATCTATTCAAGGTAGAAGGCACATACACAAACCCACAGCTAATAGTAATGTCAAGACAATTCTCTAGTATACTTCCATCAGCACGACATGGCTTGAGCCCAAAAAACAGATTTTGATCAAAGTGAAAAATCTATTTTTGGGTGAGAGGGCCATGTCGTCCTGATGGAACCCACCCTTTTGCTGATCCCTCCCAAAATTACTTTATCTGTGGCCATTTCCGCTTAACGGCAAGAATAGGAATGGCATTGCGTTAGTAGTAGGGAAGGAGATCCACAGGGTACCTAGAACGGCACCCCTTCCTTTTTGCCACTCTTCCCCCTTGCATCGAAGCGTTAAATCTATTCGGGGTGAAGATTGCCATGTGTCGTATCTAGAATACTTCCCGATATTATACGATATCCTTTATCGGATACTCGTGCCAGGAGTTGGAATCCTGGAGACCTTTAGTTTAATTCTCTGGGAGTATCACTGTAGCAAATATCCCTTAGAAGGCTACCTATAGGAACCCTTCCATCAGGACATCATGGCCCTCTCACCCAAAAATAAATTTTTCACTTTGATCAAAATCCGTTTTAACAGTAAAAATACGTGATATGAAATTTTAAATACTCTGAACGAACAAGGTAAAACGACAGTGGAGGTCCTGTAGAGAGTAGGATTCCCCTGCTGTATGGGACCCGAAAAGCAGCCGTCAAAGTAAAGTAACCAATTTCAGAGGACAATGTTCCTTAGATATGGAGGAGGAGAAGAAGAAGCTTATGACTAGTCTAAGGCTGCAGCTAAGGTGGCAGAGGGAATGTCCTCATAGCTAACACACATCCAATGGTAGAAGAACTCAAGCTGACAAGACCAAAAGCAGTGACAGAAGGCGACACTTCTGCCAAGATAGACTAACCAAGCAAAGGAGTCAAGACTCCGCAGCAACAGGTACATAGCTTAGGATGAAAAGCTGCAGGCAACTACTAAGGCAGCAGAGGAGAACCCTAAGGGGTACCAACTCTCCGCCTGGATAGAGTTAGGCCATAGGAAAAAACTGTGCCAGCAAGCCTAGCCCAGCTAGCAGGTGAGGAAAAAACTCAAATGCTAAGGTAAGATGAATAGACAAGAGGAACTGTAGGTCCCAGTACAGTAAGGTTATGGCCTAATCAGGAAGAGGAAGGGGCAGAGAAACCTCCAAAAAGTGGTCTCTAAGGCGGCACTAAGGCGGCAGAGAGAATTAATTCAGGGAGGGGAAAATCTCATCCATAAAGGCCCAGGCTAGATAGCCTACAAGTTATCCCGTCCAAAAGTGGCAACGAAGAGTACTTCAGTTGCCATGGAACTAGACAAGGAGGGGTTCCACAGCAATTGCACGCACTAGTAGGCGCAAGGGAGAGGGGGTGGTGATGGGAGGCTCAGAAATTGGTAAGGCAACAGGACAGGAAGGCCTGACTGCCACGTTACAACAAGAATGGTGTTCCAAGGGATCTCCCGTGATAGGGCACAGAGGAACAAGTCCTCACAACCAATCGTTAGCCTACCAAAAACTAAGAAGAAGCCTAAGAATCTAAGAATGGGTAAGGCGGCACAAACGGGGTCTACCTGTCACCATTAGAACAGGGGGTAATGAGTTCCAATGGGAAGAAAAGAATTACACACAGGGAACAAGTTCCCAAGACCTGTGCCGTCTTGCCAAACATGCAGGCTAAGTGGAAATTGAAGGCGTTTGCCCTAGGACAACTGTAAAACCCTATCCAACTCCCAGAGGGACCTTCAGGACCGCAGCTCCCTGCTATGACGAATCAACAGCATGGGAGGATGAGCAGTCTCACGAAACTAGTAAGGTTTGGTGAAAGAAAGGGATGGTGCACAAGTGCATATTCACCAGTCATGGCTGCCGGCGAGGGTAGTTACCTTAAGTCAAGACTGATAAAAAACGCAAATGCAAACGCTAGTAATAAAGGGGAGGTACCCCGTAATCATACCACAATTGTATAAGAATATAAAACACATTCTTACAATAATAAGACTAAATAACTAAGAATTTTGGAGCGATTTGGATACATGATGCGCCGGTGCCGACCGTGCGCAGCCACAGGCAATAAAAGGCATGCACATCGAATGAAAAACTGGGTGAAGATGCAAAATTGTTCAACACACAAGAAAAGGGTACTCAACTTAGTCGATGAAGAAGAAGCTAAAGCATCCATGATCGCTAAATCACTAAAAAGGCTATGAAAACAAGCAGAAAAAACTCCAAGCAACTGTAATATGGCATCTGCAAAAAGGAATGGTTTTACAGGAAACGTGTTAACTGTAGCACACTGGGATCGTGAGTTGTAACGGCTCTCGCGCCCACGTATCCAATCCTATCCCATATCCTTTGAGACAAGGTTAACTCTATTCGAGGAAGGATAGGTATGGCTTATTTTAAACACGTCCCTGGTGTATATAAGATATCTCTCGGGATATTCGCTCTGGAGGTGAGAACTCCATGATACCTCTTCAGGTAAAATTTTCTAGTATATCACTCGCTGAAATATCCCAAGTAGAAAGCTGCCTTATGAGGAACTTCCATCAGGACGACATGGCTTAAGCCTAAAAAAGGGTATTATTACCTTATATAATTATTCTTCGTGCGGATACAAGTCGCCTATCAGTATTGATTTTCTGTGAAGTAAACAATTTTGTTTCACACAAGTTTCACAAAAGAATATACAGGCTGAGAACTGATGAGTAACTCCCATACTTTTAGCAGATGGGAAATCAATGCAGATGACAATTTGAATTCAGGACAGCCTGAGTTGTTGCTTGTAACCCTTGGATTAAAGTTAAAGTAGTATGTATAATAAAACAAGTCATTACAAAAATATATGTATTCTTTCAATCAAAAATCATTACAGAATATGGAATCTTTGAAGAATACATTTTCACATCAATAGAAAAAAATTTACTAGGATACAAATCAAATAGTAATAATAATAATAATTATAATGCATCACTAAGCAATGCATGTGCTGTATGTACATTTAAATACAAATGTACTCTTTTAAGCTATAGAGCAAAGTTACATCTCCTGATATATGTCATGAAAAAAATTTGAATTAGCCAAACCTTAATGATGGCACATTCAAACTAAATACCACTAAGAATTGTAAAAATAATAATTATTTATTAAAATTAACACAATTCTATAACCTATACAGACTTCGTAGTAGTTATTTACAGCACTGTATTTCATGAATTATTTTAACTTCAAAAGCTTCATATTACACATTTGTGATAGAGTTACTGTATATTTCATACAAGGAGAAAATGTACAGTAGACAGCAACCATACAATAGGTTGCATTGTAGCTATTGAATACGAAGTCAATGCCCTATTACAGTTACCTAGAAGCAGGATAGTTTGGCACAATTTACAGTGGTAATACACAAACTTGTTCTTAATTTTCATGACCTTTAGCACTCATTTTTACAAAACAAACATTTCGGGGAAAGCATGACCGGCTTTGTTCAGTCCCTAATGATTTTTGTCTTTGTTTTATCCTTTTTAGAAAACAATGGAAAAAAAAAATTCTAAAAATAGACGGTGCTTCGGAAAATTTCATAAAATCTTTAGTTGAATATAAAGTTATACACAACTTAAAAAAGGATTTTTACATGTAACAATAATTTTGCGGCAATATTAATTTGTTTGGTTACAGTGTACATAAAACATTGTTAAGATGCTGTATACTGTATAATAAGCTTGTTTCGAATAATCATCCTAAAATACAAAACACATTTTTTATGATTTTATCAATAAGTCTTAGGTGGCTAGTGATTAGAAGAGATCCTTGTACATTCATCTTCCATTTTTTCTGAAGAATATCTATATTAAAAACCAAGAAATATAATTTAGTTCATTATATAACCATACATATCTCATCACATAACATGCACTGCAGCTACAGCAAGTTTGAAAATCCCTCAGTCTGAAGGCAACAACACCTATCCATTTGATAAATACACCTCATGAAATTTAGTGCAGTATATAAAATGGTAAAAGAATATTCATATTTAATTATTAAGTTGAAAGAGACTTTTTTTTTTTTTTTACTATCTAGTGCAATTAATGAAAAAAAAACTAAATATTTCAATACAGTACATACTGTATATCACTTGTAGCTGATTCAAAACCAAACATTTTGATCATAGCTCATTTTTGGAAATTAAGCTGTGTACATTAGATTGGATTTTCACATCAAACTATCATCATCTTAACTAATGTCAGTGAAGTTTGAAATGTTTTAGAAGAGATTTATGATTTGTATAAACAAATCATCTTAAATCACTTTACTCTCCATTTTGAAGTCTTAAGACTAGATACTTTACTTAGAAAATGAATAAGTCCTCCCATTAGCCCAGAAAGTGAGAGATTACCCCACTGAAAAGAGGAAACACATTTATCCGACTTAATGAAAAGCTTGGCACTATATAGTGGCAGCATGAGTATACATGTTCGGAAGAAAAGCTGACTAAAGGCAATGGTTTGTTCAGTACAGTATGTACCAAATATGTTTAAAAAAAAAAAAAAACTATTAATGTACTTGTATTAAACATATTGAACTTCAAAAATTGTTACTAGAAGGGAGAGGAAGTAAGGAGAAGAAAAGTATTAGCCTGGGTAAAATACAATAGAAGGAAATTGCTGATCTGGAGAATAAGATAACTTTAATAAACAGAGCAAATAGATACTGATTCGGGGATATAATGTATTTTTGCTGATTATCTATTGAAGATGGCTTTATTTGAAGGGATAAATGACTTTTAATCGCATAACATGTACTGTACATTGAAATGACAGAGGTCAGGGCCTTACTAGCGGTAAAATCTTCAGCCACCTAAGTTTACTGAAGTGCAAGTACATAATATATCAGTGCATATTATGGACTGAAGCACAATTGTACAAGGGTATGGTTTGTTTAATACAAACTTTTTTTAAATGAAAAATATTTTCCTCTATGAGTGCTTACTTGAACAGTGCTATGAATTTGGTAAAATAAGCCTGACAATTTTTAACATACTTCATTTAAGGTAAAATCATAAAATTGAAGGATAATCAATCTAAGTGAATGGTTAACTATTTGAGATTCCAGTGATGTCAATAAAAAAATAATGTAGAAAAAAAAAATTACATGTCGACAAAATACAGTAAGGGTTTTACTTAGAATAGCATGGAAATTGTTTCTATATTTTCCATAAGTTTATGTATATGTAATAATAGGCATAAATAACAGTAATATACATTATACAACACATAATTTTTGTTAATAAAAATCTTGTAAATCTCTTTTGCTTAAAAGTAAACAAAGCAATTAAAGAAAAATATCTCTATAAGCTCATAAAAGGAACCCAGAAATAAGAGTTAAAACCACACATCAGTTTTGAACACCACAGGAATCTCTGTTAAATGGACCATATGCTTGATGTATTGTACGCCTAGGCTATATTCATGGATATGTTTACAATGACTAAGCGTCTTGGATCATAAAACCTGAATTTCAAATCCTTACATATTTTTTGTGGCTTGCTATTTTCCATTTGTGTCTTGTACTAGGGAAAGTTTATAAAAATAAAGTACAGTTTGACTAACAACTAAAGATAAACTACAAAACACTGTGTATTTTCTGATAGCACAACACAAAGCAATACCTTATTTTTAAGGCATATGTTTATATTTTAATACAGTATGCCATACTCATTAAAACATTTTATAGTCCTTGTATTAGTGAAATAACTAACTGGCTGCACACAGGAAAAGTGAGCTACATTTAAGTTTTAGATTATTTTCTGCTATTTTGGCACCTAGTTTAAAGTAAGATGACAAACACTATGTATTTAATTTTTTGTGAACAGATCACTGTTGCAACACTACAGACCTTTAAATTTAGTTATATGATTTTCATGATATACATTACAGTGGAACCTTGTAGAGTTTAAAAATTTCTTAATTGGAGCAATTAATTCTTCCTCAAAACTATTCTATTTTTTACTGTTATTTTTAGAGGTCAAACAAGAATAGAGACTCGTTGGAACTTGCACAAGGCAAGGCGCGTATCGCCAACAGCATGATGCCACTCAAACACGCAAAGCTACTGTGTTATATACTCAGTTTAAATGTAGATGTCTCCTAGAGCACACCCACAAAACTTTCTTGTTAAGTTTTCAAAAAATGTGTTTTGTTTGTTTTGGTACAGTATACAGTACTGTATGTAAATGCATAAAAAATAGTGCTAATGAAGGTTAGTGATAGTAATAAGGCAAAAACTATACCGTAGTTGTTATAACCACCATAATATTGAAACAAAAGATATAATTTCAAAGTCAAAGAATGGTATGGGTAGAGTGAGCTTGAAAGTTCATTCATTTCATTTACTGTATCATGTTTTATGTATGATTTTATGCAAGTATGTACTGTAAACTACACAAACACTTCACAATGAGAGTGATTTTTGTTGCCTTGAGCGCAGTACTGTACAGTAATCCAATAATGTACATGTTAATTATTTTATGAAAATATAACGATGTTTGAACATACTGTATTGTATCTGTGTTTGAATAGCCATCTTCAATAAACTAATTTTGATATCTACAATTCTACTGTACTGAATTAAGTGCTCCTTATACATTCATCTCATATTGCATTGGCAATTTATTACAATATTAAATAAAGATAAAAAAGAAGTTCAGAGCATATATTTTTATGTACATTAAAAGAGCCACTCCAATTTCCTATCTCCTTTGTACATGTTCTATTACTGCTGTTGTTATTGTGCAAAGATTTCAGTCAATTTGAGTTGCATTTGAAAAACCTTTGAAGCTTATCAAATATGTCTGTCATTTTATTTACTCTTATACAATTACAGCCAAAAATCTAACCATTTTGTCAAAACCTCATTGTAAAAATCAAAACTGTTCTAAGGTTTATAAGCTATCAGGTATTTTTTTCATCAAAAGATGAACATATTAGGCTTTAGATTTGAACTTCTTTACTATGGAACCTGTAACAATGAAATAAAGTTCTTGATCTGTTATATCAATATCAGGTCTTAGAAGTTCTCTAACCTAAGATTTGGGATACTGTAAAATAAACCTACTCTCTTTCTCTCTCAAAGTTCATGATGTAAGAAAAGAACTTTTTTGTTTACCTCCTAAGTGTGATATTTGTCATAATACTTACATTAAACAAACTAGATTGCATGGTTTTACAAAAGCATCTTAATTGAACTGGGTAGGAAACATTTATATTTCTTTGGTACTGTTCTGCATTATTCAAAGGATTTCCTTAATTCAAGAAATGTAAAACTGGTGCCAGTTAAGTACACAATATCTAAAACATTTACTGTAATTTTGGAGAAAAATCAATATGTAAGTCTTTGATGACATCTTTTCTAGCATAACTGCTTTTCAAAGTCTTAATATATGAATACTAAGCAGAATTCAATTCATATCTTGCACCACATACAAAAACAAATGAACATGAAATTAGTTTACAGATAACATTTTACTTGGAAAGTAAGGCTCTGTACATACTTCTAGAGCATTTATGAAAATTAAAAAAGAAATTCCACAAACAAAAGTCTTCAGTGTTTTAGTTTAAAAACCTCGTGTACAACATTTCATAAATAAACTATGAATATTTAAAGGCATAAAATACAGTACAGTATACTTGTATTTAAATTGTACAAAAGTACATACTTTGGCCATGTATTATTAAAAACTTAATCATCCATTGTGGACACATGGACAATCTGTGCATCAGATATAGTTTCACCATCATCACCTGCACCACGTCCTTGAAGAATAGACTGGAAGAGTTTTGGGTCCATTTCATGAGTAGCAACTACCTGCTGTCCGGCTAAGAAGTCTTTTAGGTAGTCAGGATGGACTTCTACAACAGAATATGCAGCTTGCTGGTCATCTGAGTTCAGTAAGTCTGCATCCATAGCAATGGCAGCAGCAGCTTGCTCTGCCTCTTCAACTCCAGCACGGCCACCATTTCTTCCATCTAGAGTAGCTTCTGGTACAGACAGCACTGACTCGTCTTCGCCTTCATCTATACTTTCCATGTTTTCAACTGCCTCTTCATTTTCAAGTGAGTTTACAGTGTCTAATTGATTAGGATCTTCAATATCGTGGTGCTTGGATAAATGCTTTATGAGATTTGTACGCTGAGTATAACCTCTATGACACAATGCACATTTATAGGGATGAGAACCTGTGTGGAGACTAACATGACGTTCAAGCTGTAGCTGAGTTGAAAATCCTTTACGGCAAACGGAACAAAGGAAAGGATATTCTCCAGTGTGACGCATTTTATGATTTAATAGGTTGACTTTGCTTCTAAAAGGTTTACGGCATATATCACACTGATAAGGACGTTCACCGGTATGTTTTATCTTGTGAACTGCCACCTCAAACTTCTGAGCAAATCTTTTGCCACATATATCACATGGATGTGGTTTAACCTCTCTGTGTCTGTATTTATGTTTGGTCAAGTACTGCTTTTTGGCAAATGATTTAGTACAAACTTCACATTTAAAGGGTTTCTCTATTACACGTTCTTCCTCCTCTTCTTGCTGTTCATCTTTCATTTCCTGCACCATTACCACTTCAGCTAATGGCAATGAATCTGATGTTACTGGTTCAGGATCTTGATCAGCTGATTCTGGTAATTCTGAATATGGGGTATTTGTTGGTTCTGGGAACACTAAGAGTGGTTGTGAACTGTCAACTAAAAACTGCTGTTGGTTATCAACTAAAAGTTGTTGGGTAGATTCCATGGCTTCACTTACTTCACCTACTGTCTCAAACACATATAAATGAGGAGAATTATCTGATGCTGATACACCATCAACACTTGGATTCATCATCATCATGCCTTGCATATGGTTGGCTTTATGTTGATTCAGAAGATCGGGACTGTAAAATGTTTCATCACAAACATCGCATCGCAATGCATCTTGAGTGACGTGTGTTCGTACATGCCTTTTCAGATTAGAGGAACTGCGGAACTCTTTTTCACAAAAATCACACTTGTAAGGCATTTCACCTGTATGTATTAGATTGTGATTTTTCAGAGCAAGCCGAGATGCTAATTGTTTACCACAGTATGTACAAGGGAAGTTTCGCTGGCGTGAATGAACATTATGATGTGTGTATAAATATTTCTTTTTATCAAACACTCTCCCACATATTTCACACATATAAAGATGAGCTTCAACATTGGTATCAGAATCTAAACCCATACTAACATTCTGATACTGCTGTTGCAAGTGATGAAATTGCCGATGCTTTGCAAGATGATGCTCCCTTCTAAACTTATGATTACACATATCACACTTGAACATTTCCTCTCTAATATGATCTCTCATATGCTGATTAAGACTACTGTTGTTGATGAATGTTTTACCGCAATTACCGCATTTGAAAGGACGTTCACCTGTGTGTATGCGCATGTGTATTTTCACTGATTCAGCATTAGCAAAATATTTCCCACAAATATCACATTGGTAAGGTTTTTCTCCTGTATGCATTCGTTTGTGTTTTAATAGTCTTCCACTCTGTGAACACTTGTAATCACATACATCACATTTGTATGGTTTCTCACCACTATGAATACGTCGGTGTGTATTGTAATTACCACTGGTAGAAAAGCTTTTTCCACACTCACACTTGAAAGGTTTTTCATCGATATGCTTTTTTTTGTGCATGATAAACAAAGACCTTTTATGAAAATTACGGCCACAAACATCACAAGTAAACATGAATGAATGCATTACTTTATGTCGTATAATATCACTCTTATGAACAAATAGTTTACTGCACAATCCACATTTCAAAAGTGGTGTGCCTGAATGAAGCAATTTATGGCGTACAAAATGACTTTTGTGAGCAAAGTCAATACCACATTCATCACACTTAAGAACTGCAGGTAGAGTGCTGCCACTGATTCCCTCGCCATTTTCTTCCTCCTCTTCTGGAATATACGGCAATTCCGGACCTGGTCTTAGTGCTTCTCGCAAATGTACATGAGAATGTCTGATTAATGTAAGTTTAGTTGCAAATGCTTTCTTACAGATGTCACACTTCCAACTCTTAACACCTTTATGAGTTAGTTTATGTTTCTGCAAATATCTTTTCTCACGAAACGTTCTGTGACATAAATCACATTTGTAAGATGCTGAAAGTTTATGAGTTAACTTGTGAGTCAGAAGGGCTACGTATGACTGGAAGCTCTCGCTGCAATATTCACACCTATGACCACTGTCCTCACTGATGTCTTTAATACCAGAACTATGTTGTTGCTCAGACTGCAATTCTTCAGCAGTAGAATCTATATTTTCTGCTGCCTCTGCTAGCCGTGATTTCACAGTTTCACCTGCATCGCCATGACTATCCAGATGATAAGTTAGAAGGGCAGGAGTGAAAAAGGTTTTCCCACACAGTTCACATTTGTTTTGATTCTTTAACCGGTGAGTCCATAATTTATGTCTGACTAAAGCTGCACTCTGGCGAAAACTCTTCAGACAAACATCACATTTAAATGGTCGTTCTCCAGTGTGAACTAATACATGCTTATCTAAAGCAGATTTTAAGGGGAACCCAGCACCACATAGCTCGCACTTGTAGTTTCTATCCTGGGAGTGAACTCTTCGATGGCGAATCAATTCTTGTTGTTTTCTGAAGCTCTTTCCACAAACATTACAAACAAATGGATATTCATCAGTGGGTGTTGTCTGGATTATAGATTGTTCCTCTTCAATAATATGCAGCTGTTTATGCTGGTCTAATTGTTGATCTGTTGCACAACCTACACTGCAAATGTCACAGTAAACTTCTTGTTCACCTGTATGACAGTTTGTATAATGATCGCATAGGATATCAACATCTGTGAATGATTCTTCACAAATACCGCATTTGAAAGGATTTGTTGGGTATCTGCTTTCTAATGTCTCTGACTGTTTAGGTTCATCATACAATTCAGATGTTTTTGGAGCATATCCCTCATTAAGTTGTTCTTGGAGTTGCTCGACAATTGATCCCTCTTCTTCTTGATATCCTTTAGTACTATCAGATTCATTCTCCTCTTTAATAAGAGTACCATCACCGTGTACCATATTCAAATGTTTAGTCAGTGTTCTTTTGAATGTAAAACTTGCTTGACATACACCACATTTAAGTTCATCCACCACATTATGAACAGGATCTGTAGATCTTTTATGAACTTTTCTATGGCGATTCAAACCACTGCTAGTCACAAAACCTAAACTACAAATATCACATATAAAAGGTCTATTTGAAGTGTGAGTTTTCATATGCGTGTACAAAGTGTCTCTATGAGCAAATGAACGATTACAAACAGAACATCTGAACTGGTGAGTTTCCTCATGAATAGCTAAATGTTTTTTAAGCTGAGAGGCTTGAACAAAAGTTTTGAAGCACTGTTGGCACTTGTGAGGCCGCTCTCCAGTATGTGTCAGAATGTGTGTTTTCAAGTGTGATGGGTCTACAAAGCCCTTGCCACAGTAGTCACATCTGTGTGGCCTTTCTAAACCATGCATTTTGTGATGGGAATCAAGAGCCGCATATGATGTAAATGTCTTGCCACACTGCTCACATTCAAAAGGTCGTAGGTCATGTTTCTGTTTTAAGTGTCGGATATAGTCTCTCTTGAACTGGATAATTTCTCCACATTCCTCACATTTATGGCCATTAATTCCCAAGTCATCTGAAATTAAGTATGATTTATAAGTTTTATATCATAACATGTTTTGTTGAAAACATTGTACTAGATTGAGTATTTTTTAATATACTATACTGTATAGGTGGAAGTCACACCTCATGTTAATTTATTATTTTTTTGTTGAGTCCTTTTTCATGTTGCTTTTTGTTGGAAAATAACAGAAAACTAAATGTGGAATTTTCACATTCCTAACAACTGAAATGAAAAAAGTTATTAGACAGTAAAAAGTTAAACCATCAAATGACTTTTTGACTTGGCAGTTATAAGGTTGCTTGTGACAGTTTACAGGGTGTCCATGTTGTTTTCAAAAGGGATAATTTGTGGTAAGTCCCTTCTTGTGTTTGATTGCAAGTCTTGGAACTAATTAAAAACTTAACATGAGCTATGACTTGCAAAGGCAAAAAATTCATCATTAATTAAGTTTTATAAAGATAATTTTACAACCTATTTCTTTCCTTAAGAACTGTAAATTAAAATGCAAACCAAGTTTCTGAAATATGTTATTTTTATTAATAAAATAAATTTATGAGTATACTTACCCGGTGATCATATAAGCTGTCAGCTCTGCTGCTCGACAGAAAAACCTAAGGACAAAATACGCCAGCGATCGCTATACAGGTGGGGGTGTACATCAACAGCGCCATCTGTCGAGCAGGTACTCAAGTACTCCATGTAAACACAGAACCAATTTTCTCCTCGGTCCACTGGGTCTCTATTGGGGAGGAAGGGAGGGTCCTTTAATATATGATCACCGGGTAAGTATATTCAAAAATTTATTTTATTAATAAAAATAACATTTTTCAATATTAAACTTAGCCGGTGATCATATAAGCTGATTCACACCCAGGGGGGTGGGTAGAGACCAGCATTACATGTTTACATTATTAAGAGCTAAGTATTTTGTATTTCATTTTAGCAGTTATTCAAAATAACAAACATAAAATAAATAAGTACCTGGTAAGGAAGTCGACTTGAACAATTACTCTGCCTTTTTTAAGTACGTCTTCCTTACTGAGCCTCGCGATCCTCATAGGATGCTGTGCGACTCCTAGGAGCTGAAGTATCAAGGGTTGCAACCCATACTAAAGGACCTCATCAAAACCTCTAATCTAGGCGCTTCTCAAGAAAAGAATTTGACCACCCGCCAAATCAACCAGGATGCGAAAGGCTTCTTAGCCTTCCGGACAACCCAAAAACAACAATAAAAAACATTTCAAGAGAAAGATTAAAAAAGGTTATGGAATTAGGGGAATGTAGTGGTTGAGCCCTCACCCACTACTGCACTCGCTGCTACGAATGGTCCCAGGGTGTAGCAGTTCTCGTAAAGAGACTGGACATCTTTAAGATAAAAAGACGCGAACACTGACTTGCTTCTCCAATAGGTTGCGTCCATTATACTCTGCAGAGATCTGTTTTGTTTGAAGGCCACTGAAGTTGCGACAGCTCTAACTTCATGTGTCCTTACCTTCAGCAAAGCATGGTCTTCCTCATTCAGATGGGAATGAGCTTCTCGTATCAACAGTCTAATATAATAGGAAACTGCATTCTTCGACATAGGTAAAGAAGGTTTCTTAATAGCACACCATAAAGCTTCTGACTGTCCTCGTAAAGGTTTAGTTCGTTTTAAATAGAACTTAAGAGCTCTAACAGGGCACAAGACTCTTTCTAGTTCATTTCCAACCAAATTAGAAAGGCTTGGAATATCGAACGATTTCGGCCAAGGACGAGAAGGTAGTTCGTTTTTGGCTAGAAAACCAAGCTGCAAAGAACATGTAGCCGTTTCAGATGAAAATCCGATGTTCCTGCTGAAGGCGTGTATCTCACTGACTCTTTTAGCTGTAGCTAAGCAGACGAGGAAAAGAGTCTTTAAAGTGAGATCTTTAAAGGAGGCTGATTGTAGCGGCTCGAACCTTTCTGACATAAGGAATCTTAGTACCACGTCTAAATTCCAACCTGGTGTGGCCAAACGACGCTCCTTCGAGGTCTCAAAAGACTTAAGGAGGTCCTGTAGATCTTTGTTGTTGGAAAGATCTAAGCCTCTGTGACGGAAGACTGCTGCCAACATGCTTCTGTAACCCTTGATCGTGGGAGCTGAAAGAGATCTTTCCTTCCTCAGATATAAAAGGAAGTCAGCTATTTGAGTTACAGAGGTACTGGTTGAGGATACTGATACCGACTTGCACCAGCTTCGGAAGACTTCCCACTTCGACTGGTAGACTCTAAGAGTGGATGTCCTCCTTGCTCTAGCAATCGCCCTGGCTGCCTCCTTCGAAAAGCCTCTAGCTCTCGAGAGTCTTTCGATAGTCTGAAGGCAGTCAGACGAAGAGCGTGGAGGCTTGGGTGTACCTTCTTTACGTGTGGCTGACGTAGAAGGTCCACTCTTAGCGGAAGTGTTCTGGGAACGTCCACTAGCCATTGCAGTACCTCGGTGAACCATTCTCTCGCGGGCCAGAGGGGAGCAACCAACGTCAACCTTGTCCCTTCGTGAGAGGCGAACTTCTGCAGTACCTTGTTGACAATCTTGAACGGGGGGAATGCATAAAGGTCTAGATGGGACCAATCCAGTAGAAAGGCATCTATATGAACTGCTGCTGGGTCCGGGATTGGCGAGCAATAATTTGGGAGCCTCTTGGTCATTGAGGTTGCAAAGAGATCTATGGTAGGTTGGCCCCATGTGGCCCAAAGTCTCTTGCATACATTCTTGTGAAGGGTCCATTCTGTTGGGATGATTTGACCCTTCCGACTGAGGCGGTCCGCCATGACATTCATGTTGCCTTGAATGAACCTCGTTACTAGAGACAGGTTTAGATCTCTTGACCAGGTGAGGAGGTCCCTTGCGATCTCGTACAACTTCAGAGAATGGGTCCCTCCTTGCTTGGAGATGTACGCCAAGGCCGTGGTGTTGTCGGAGTTCACCTCCACCACCTTGCCTAGAAGGAGGGACTTGAAGCTTTTCAAGGCCAGATGAACTGCCAGTAGCTCCTTGCAGTTGATATGTAACGCTCTTTGCTCCGCGTTCCAGGTGCCCGAGCATTCCCGACCGTCTAATGTCGCACCCCAGCCCGTGTCCGATGCGTCCGAGAAGAGAACGTGGTTGGGGGTCTGAACAGTCAGTGGCAGACCCTCTCTGAGGTTGATGTTGTCCTTCCACCAGGTCAGTGATGACTTCATCTTCTCGGAAATAGGGATCGAGACCGCTTCTAGCGTCTTGTCCTTTCTCCAGTGAACAGCCAGGTGAAATTGCAGTCTCCCTAACGCAATGAACTGGTCCAGTGATGAAAGCGTCCCTATCAGACTCATCCACTGTCTGACTGAACATCGGTCCTTCATTAGCATGTTCTGGATGCATCCTTGGGCTTGACTTATTCTGGGGGCCGACGGAAAAGCCCGAAAAGCTTGACTGTGAATCTCCATCCCTAGGTACACTATAGTTTGGGATGGGACCAGTTGGGACTTTTCCATATTGACCAGGAGACCCAATTCCTTGGTCAGATCTTAGAGTCCACTTTAGATTCTCCAGACAGCGACGACTGGACGAAGCTCTTAAAAGCCAGTCGTCCAAATAGAGGGAGGCTCTGATGTCTGCTAAATGCAGGAATTTGGCAATATTCCTCATCAGTTTCGTAAAGACAAGAGGCGCCGTGCTTAGGCCAAAGCACAGGGCTTGAAATTGGTAGACAACCTTCCCGTAAACGAACCTTAGAAAAGGTTGGGAATCTGGGTGGATGGGGACGTGAAAGTAAGCGTCCTTGAGGTCTAAAGAGACCATCCAGTCTTCCTTCCTGACCGCTGCTAGAACAGACTTTGTCGTCTCCATGGCGAACGTCTGCTTGGTGACAAAGACATTCAGAGCACTGACGTCTAGCACCGGTCTCCACCCTCCTGTCTTCTTTACCACTAAGAAGAGACGGTTGTAGAAGCCCGGGGATTGATGGTCCCGGACTTTGACTACCGCTCCCTTTTCTAGTAAGAGAGACACCTCTTGCTTCAAAGCTAGTCGCTTGTCCTCCTCTCTGTACCTGGGAGAGAGGTCGATGGGAGTCGTTGCTAGAGGGGGCTTGCGCAAGAATGGGATGTTGTACCCCTCTCTGAGCAACTTCACAGATTGTGCATCTGCGCCCCTGTTCTCCCAGGACTGCCAGTAGTTCTTGAGTCTGGCTCCCACTGCTGTCTGAAGAATGTGGCAGTCAGACTCTGCCTCTAAAGGACTTGGTACCTTCTTGCTCCCACGTTTCCCTTCGGCACGAGCACCTCCTCTGCTGGAGGCTCTGCCACGAAAGGGCAGAATGAATCTTGACGCTGGAGTATCCATCCTGGGTCTAGACACGGAAGGCAAAGGGGTGGCTTTGCGTGCAGATGACGCAACCAGGTCATGCGTGTCTTTTTGAATCAAGGAGGCAGCAATCTCCTTGATCAACTCCTCTGGGAAAAGGCACTTCGAGAGAGGGGCAAACATAAGCTCCGACCTCTGACATTGAGTTACTCCAGCTGACAAGAAGGAGCAAAGGTTTTCTCGTTTCTTGAGGACCCCGGAAACGAACGAAGCCGCAAGCTCACTGGAACCGTCCCGTATGGCCTTGTCCATGCAGGACATAATGAGCATGGAAGTTTCCTTGTCAGAAGGGGAGGTCTTCCTGCTCAACGCTCCCAAACACCAGTCCAAAAAGTTAAACACTTCGAACGCTCTGAACACTCCTTTCATCAGATGATCTAAATCTGAAGGAGTCCAACAAATCTTGGAGCGTCTCATGGCCAGCCTGCGGGGAGAGTCTACTAGACTTGAGAAGTCGCCCTGGGCAGAGGCAGGAACTCCCAAGCCGAGAACTTCTCCCGTGGCATACCAGACGCTCGATCTGGAAGCGAGTTTCGCAGGGGGAAACAAGAATGCTGTCTTCCCCAGGTGCTTTTTGGACTGCATCCAATCTCCCAACACCCTTAAAGCTCTCTTGGACGAGCGGGCGAGGACGAGCTTCGTAAAGGCAGGCGCGGATGACTGCGTGCCTAAAGCGAACTCAGATGGAGGTGAGCGTGGGGCCGCAGAAACAAACTGATCTGGATACAAGTCCTTGAACAGTGCAAGTACTTTTCTAAAGTCCAGGGAGGGAGGCGTGGTCTTGGGTTCGTCGATGTCCGTGTGCGGGTCGTCAAGGTGTGCAGCGTCGTCATCATCAGAGAGTCCATTGTCTGAATGCTGAAGAGGAAGCGGCAAAGGAGTAGGCATTGGCTGGTCAGCTGAGTCCGGCATCACGGGTGCATGCGTGACTGCACTGGACGCAACGTCATGGAACTGTTGGTCAGTCTGAGAGCAGGCAACAACCATAGCTGCGCGGGGGCGCAAAGCGTCTACTCCCGACTGTATAGTCTGCTGTGGGCGAGTAGGGGTAACCACAGTGGGTTGCGGAGGTTGACGCACCGCGTCAAAACAAAACAACTTAGGTTGTTGTTGTTGTAACTCGCGAACGTCAACGGAGGGTTCCGTGCGTCGGCGAACGTCAACATGCGGCTGGCAGGGTACAGTGCGCATGGGTGGCGGGACTCTCACAGCTGGAGTGCGGGAGAAGGTAGCCTCAGCGTCAACTGGACGCACAACCGTGGTTGGTTGTAGGCTAACGGGTGCAGCGTCAACCTTCTCCGCACGAAAGTCCTGCATTAACGATGACAACTGTGTCTGCATGGTCTGCAGCAAAGCCCACTTAGGGTCTACAGTAGCAGGTGCGGCAACAGACGGTGTTACTGCCTGTTGCGGTACCGCTTTGCCTCTCTTAGGAGGTGTGCAGTCATCTGAAGACTGCAGCGAGTCCGAACTGACCCAGTGGCTACAACTGGGCCGTTGGACTTGCGCGGAAGGGACCTTGCGTTTGAGAGGTCGTGAGACCTTGGTCCATTGTTTCTTCCGAGAAACATCTTCCGCAGACGAGGAATAAATGGGCTCTCTCGTCTTCTTGTGGGTGGGGCGATCTTGGCAAGATACGTCCGAAACCACGGAGGGAACGTCTGTCCGCTGATTAAAGCCTGTCGAACCCTTTGGTCGTACGACATTGCTTCTCCCCTGGGCTTGGGAGCTTGCAAGAGGTCCCGGACTGGGAGGACGACAGGCACGAACAGACGCACCCTCAAGCGCAACACTAACACTTTTCACAACACTTCCACTCACTAGGTCACTACCCACTGCACTCTTACCCTTCAACTCCCTGACGTCTGCCATGAGTTGGTTACGGTCACTCGCCAATGACTCGACTCTCTCACCCAGAGCCTGGATGGCACGCATCATATCTGCCATCGAAGGTTGTTGAGTGCTAGAAGGGGGATCAGGAGCAACCACTACAGGGGAAGGAATAGGTTGTGGGGCATGGGGAGAGGAAAAATCAACTGAGCGAGATGAACTCCTCCTGACTCTATCTCTCTCTAGCCTACGTGAATATTTAAGGAATTCGAGAAAATCGAATTCCGAAAGCCCAACGCATTCCTCACACCGATCTTCCCATTGACAGGATTTACCCCGACAATTGGAACAAATGGTGTGCGGATCGATAGAGGCCTTCGGAAGACGCCTTGAACAGTCCCTAGCACTACACTTCCTGTATTTAGGGACTTGAGAAGGGTCAGCCATCTTGAATTAGTCAAAGGGGAAATTCAAAATCTATCCAAGTCGTCAACAAATAATCCAAAATTCAATCAAAGAATGCAAGGAAGTATTGAAGATAACCTCTGCAAAGCGAAAGCTAATAACTAGAAATGAGTACTTCACCAAAATCTGTGAAAATCAATCCAGTAAGCAACAGCGTATTTAGTAGGTCTTGCCAGTGGCACGACAGAGAGAAAATTGGTTCTGTGTTTACATGGAGTACTTGAGTACCTGCTCGACAGATGGCGCTGTTGATGTACACCCCCACCTGTATAGCGATCGCTGGCGTATTTTGTCCTTAGGTTTTTCTGTCGGGCAGCAGAGCTGACAGCTTATATGATCACCGACTAAGTTTAATATTGAAAAATCTATATTTTTGTGCAAACTCATACAGCTACATCACTATTTATAAAAAAATAACAAGTGGTCAGTGGTAGATTTTCTGAATGACAGGAAATTTTTAACTTTCTGTGAAATAACTTTCTGTGAAATGGAAAGTATTTTGAGGGAGAAAGTACCTTATATAGGTCTCGATCACTCAATCTGGCCATGGGTTTACATCCCAGTAAAAAATGAAGTCAATTATAAAAACATTCAAAAGATAATACTTTCTAATCTTGTTTATGATGTGGAATTCTTTTCTCTGCTCTCGTAAAGTATAGAGAGCAGTAGGGTTCAAGTTAAATAAATTTTGTCTATTAAAAAGACATATACAAACCACTTGTAATTCAAAATTAAGATACCAGATACATTCCATTTCTACACCTTAACATGATTACTAGTTTGTAAAAGCTGCTGTAAAATAATAAACATGAGAAGTCACTTACCTAATGGGAGATCTGTGTCTTCAGTTTGTGTTCCTTCTGAAAGGACAAAAAATATGAAATAATTTTCAAGTATTACTTTTTTAATAAATAATTTCATAAGCATAACATTAATAACCAGCAGCAAGCTAATTGATTTTATTTTCACCCATCACTGGGTTGGAGTTTTGAAGTTCAGTAAAGAATGAAAATCTTAATTTTAGTATATTTCAGTTTAAAAGGTTTGCTGAAGGTAATCATCTACTCCCTAGTTTACAATTTGGTTTTCGTAAAGGCCTTGGAGCATGTGATGCCCTTCTCACAATCTCCAATGCTGTACAGAAATCCCTTGATTGTGGTCGGGAAGTTCGTATGATTGGCCTTGATTTTAGTGCTGCCTTTGACTGTCTTAATCATGAGGCCCTTGTTTTCAAACTGAAACAGTTGGGAGTGGGTGGGTCGTTTCTTAGCATTATTATTGATTTTTTAAGTAATAGATCTCAAAGAGTTGTTGTTGATGGGCACCATAGTGATTATAGGAATGTGATATCCGGTGTTCCACAGGGTAGTGTTCTTGGCCCATTACTTTTCATACTATATACACATGACATGTGGTTTGGCCTAGAAAACAAGCTTGTTGCAGATGATGCTACTCTCTTTGCATCAATTCCATCCCCTGAATGTAGATCTAGGGTTGGTGAATCCCTTAATAGAGATTTAGCTAGAATTAGTGCATGGTGCAAATTATGGGGTATGAAGTTGAATCCTAACAAAACTCAAAGTATGATTGTAAGTAGGTCAAGGACG
This sequence comes from Palaemon carinicauda, assembly GCF_036898095.1. Lineage (NCBI taxonomy): Eukaryota > Metazoa > Arthropoda > Malacostraca > Decapoda > Palaemonidae > Palaemon > Palaemon carinicauda. The sequence goes on from NC_090746.1 coordinate 55,490,468, forward strand.
GTGGCTCCTCAACATCCGGATCTCAGTATTGATAATGTTTCTTTAAATATGTATGACTCTTTCAAAATTTTAGGTGTGATTCTCGACAGTAAATTTACTTTTGAGAAACATATAAGGTCTGTGTCTTCTTCAATTGCACAAAAAATAGGCTTATTGAGAAAGTCTTTCAAGATTTTCGGTGATCAATCTATTCTGAAGAAGTGTTTTAATTCTTTCATTCTACCTTGTTTTGAGTATTGTTCTCCTGTCTGGTTCTCATCTTAATTTGTTGGACAGAAACTTACGGTCTATTAAATTTCTTATTCCTGATCTAGATATTAATCTCTGGCACCGTCGATCAATTAGTTCATTATGCATGTTGCATAAGATTTTTCATAACTCTGACCATCCTTTACATTCAGATCTCCCTGGACAATTCTATCCTGTTCGTAATACTAGGCAGGCAGTTAATTATACTAGCCAGGCCTTCTCCATCACGAGGCTCAATACTACGCAGTACATTACTCTAGAAGTTTTATTCCAGCTGTTACAAAGTTGTGGAATGATCTTCCTAATCGGGTGGTTGAATCAGTAGAATTTCAAAAGTTCAAAGTTGGAGCAAATGCTTTTTTGTTGACCAGGCGGACATGAGTCTTTTTATAGTTTATTTATGACATATTTGTTTTTGATGTTGTTATTAGTTTATATATAACATGTCTGTTTTGACGTTGTTACTTATTTTAGAATGATTTATTGTTAATTTGTTCTCCATTTATTTATTTCCATATTTCCTTTCCTCACTGGGCTATTTTTCCCTGTTGGAGCCCTTGGGCTTATAGCATCTTGCTTTTCCAACTAGGGTTGTAGCTTGGATAGTAATACTGTAATAATAATAATAATATATTTTGAATATAATGAAACTAGGACTTACAACCAGGTACTTAGTTTAAACCCTAAAGAGCATATCTTCACCATGCTCAACTATAGGGTTTTATGTACCAGAAAGAGGGCAGATTTTTTGACGTTATGATGGGAGATACCTCCAGAAGCAAAAAGTCATCCTGAATAAAATTAGGCATATAGGGCTAACCATTCGATACACTAGGGGGAGGCAGGGGAGATCTATGCATTTCTGAATAAAAAGGTACCAAGGATACTGGGACAGGATCTGGCTCAGGGAGCGGAGTGACCGTAGCAAAGGGATCTGTCACAAGCATCGACTCGGGATCACTTAGCACCAATATTTGGTGATAATATATTTATAAAATTATGAACATCAATAATTTAATTATCATTATGGCCGTCATCCTCCGTAACTGGAGCCTCAGAAGACTCAAGACACAAAGAAGCAGGATGGGGGATATCTTTCGATGCAGAAAAGAGCTTACACTTCTTACCATTGCTGGTAGATGAGGAGGGAGAACAATATCTCTCCCACTTGGAGGACATCCACTCCCTACATTACTCACATGGAGATTCCACAGAACATCATTTGCCACGGCATGAGTGGCAGAAAAGATGCAGATCAACATCAAGCAGACTCATGGTGCCACAAGGGTGACCATTATGGCCAGGGCAAGGTCACATGACACTAGATGCACTAGCCATTGGCCAGTACAATCGTAGCAATGATAATGATAAGGACAATTAGTGACAATGATAAAAAAAGACAAAGTACTATTCAGTATCAGGGTAATCCAGTGTGGATGATGTAAGTCGTGATCATAGAGTGAAGAGGGGACACCTATAGTAACAGCGACCAGAATAGAAGTGAGGCTTACCTTGCACCAAAACACAACACTGCCCAGCAGTGGAGTTGTAAGTAATCAGTTATGATGCAACCAAATCCTCTTTTATTATTGTCTGGTCGCAGAAAGAGGTACAGTACTAGGAGTAACCCATATAAATGACTCATTAGTTTGTATCAGCATAGGAATAAACAATTGTTTCAATTTATTTTAATTAATTATGTTCCGATTCATTATTCCAAATACTTTACCATTTTTATGCTAAGAAACACTTCATAGTGGTTACAAAATCCTTAACGGGAAGATTAATGTGATGTGGTAAATATATTAATCTAAAAATAATTATATATCTTTCATTGAATAACACTAAAAATGAAACAAAGTAAACTTTTTGGGTGAGTTCACTCTATTGCTATTTGGAATCAATGGCCCATAATTTGAATGAAGTTTAGCTTGGGAAGAAAATAACATAATTTTTAGACTTTACTCATTTCCCATTCTCCATATATACTTAATTTTCTGCAATATATGATGAATTGTTTACAGTACTGAATCACTTTTTATGTCTATGCTAATGTTTCTGCTGTCTGTTTCATTTTTTTCATTGTTTACCATTGCTTTATGTATCCTATAATATTTAAGTTATTTATTTACTTGCATACTAACAATATTAAGTAAAATATCAGGTATAAACATCATATTAGTATCTTAAATTCAGTTACTCTCATAAGTCCTCATTTACATTTACACTAAAAATACCAGATTATAAAAAATGTACATTACATCACACTTGCCTGTTGTTTGTTCTGGTATTTCCTGCTGGTGTTCAGTCCCAGGAGGAGGTGGCAACATGGTTATCACCATCTCCCCTGTTTCTGGCTTTTGAAAGGAGATCAGAAGATTGTGCTTTTCAGAGCCACTTAAATCAACTCCAGCCATTGTTGTCATGAGATCTTCATGAGCAACATCAGTAATATGTGTAGTTTCCACTGTCCCATCCATGATACTATGCTGTGAAATCCCTGGCTCAAGTTTTATAGATTCCGTAACTACTGGAGCAGGCCAGTTCTTTCTTGGGCGACCTGTTAATTTTTATAGAATATTAGGAAGTACTTAGCAACCAGACTATAGGTAGAAATCCTTATCAATTCAGTCATGCAAAATAATGCAGTGGTATGGCAGGAGTACTGTACAGTACTGTAATAACAGTAAGCACCCATGCATAAGACTTAAGGAAACACTGTCAATATCACCTCTAACCCTAAGAGAGGGAACAAGCTTTGATAAAACTCACAATATAATTTTTTAAGTCAGAAGTCAAGATTTACATATATTTATATATTTTTTCTCAATTTCTAAACATCTGATGGTTCAATTGCCAAATGCAGAACCTAGGAATGTTACAATTATTGTAAAATTTAGAATAAAATGATATTTTGATTATAAAATAAATTTTCGAATATACTTACCTGGTGAATATATAATAGCTGACGTCTCCGACGGCTCGACAGATTCCAAAAACTCGCGAGCGATCGCCGTGAAGGTTGCGGGTGTGACCACCAGCGCCGACTATCGGCTAGATACTGCATATACTTGTCAATTTCTCCAGTTCTTCTCAGTCCGCTGGGTCTCTATCGGGGAGGAAGGGAGGGCCTTTAATTTATATATTCACCGGGTAAGTATATTCAAAAATTTATTTTATAATCAAAATATCATTTTTAAATATTAAACTTAGCCGGTGAATATATAATAGCTGATTCACACCCATGGTGGTGGGTAGAGACCAGTATTAATACAATAAAGGCGTATATGCTCAAGAGTTTTTTGACAATTATTTCATAAAAAACCAACTTAAGTATAGGTACCTGGTAAGGAAGCTGACTCTGATGATTACTTTGCCTCATTAGTCTGCTTTCCTCACGAAGCCCAGCCATCCTCTCAGGATGCTGAAAGACTCCCAGGAGCTGTTATATCCAGGGCGAACACCCCTATAACAGGACCTCATCAATACCCTTAATCTGGGCGCTCTCAAGAAACAACATTTTGACCACCCGCCAAATCAAAAAGATTGCGAAAGACTTCTTAGTCTCCCGTACAACCCAAAATAAGATTAAAAATTTCAAGAGTAGATTAAAAGGATATTGGGATTAAGGGAATGTAGTGGTAGAGCCTTCACCCACTACTGCACTCGCTGCTACGAATGGTCCCAGTGTGTAGCAGTCCTCATAAAGAGTTTGGACATCTTTCAAGTAATATGAAGCGAATACCGACTTGCCTCTCCAAAAGGTCGCGTCCATAATACTTTTAATGGATCTATTTTGCTTAAACGCTACTGAAGTTGCTATCGCTCTGACTTCATGAGCCTTGACTTTAAGTAAATTACAATCCTTCTCACTTAAATGAGAGTGTGCCTCCCGAATCAAAAGTCTAATAAAATAAGACCACGCATTCTTAGACATGGGCAAAGAGGGCTTTTTAACGGAGCACCATAAAGCCTCTGAACAACCTCGTAGCGGTTTAGCTCTGGATAAATAAAATTTAAGAGCTCTAACGGGGCACAGCACTCTTTCAACTTCATTCCCCACAATCTCAGAAAGACTGGGGATATCAAATGATTTAGGCCAAGGACGAGACGGAAGTCCATTCTTGGCCAAAAAACCAAGTTGAAGAGCGCATACTGCTTTATTAGTGGAGAAGCCGATGTTCTTGCTAAAAGCATGTATCTCACTAACCCTTTTAGCCGAAGCCAAGCACACCAAAAAAAAGTGTCTTGAGGGTAAGATCCTTCAGGGAGGCTGAATTTAATGGTTCAAACCTGTTTGACATAAGGAACCGTAGGACCACGTCCAAGTTCCAAGCAGAAGTCGAAATATGACGCTCCTTGGAAGTCTCGAAAGACTTAAGCAGGTCTTGGAGATCTTTGTTATTAGAAAGATCCAAACCCCTATGCCTGAAAACAGAAGCTAACATGCTTCTGTAGCCTTTAATGGTGGATGCAGAGAGGGAGCGACCGTTTCTCAGATAAAGCAGAAAATCCGCAATCTGCGCTACAGAGGCACTTGGAAGAGGAAATAGAGGAGGACTTGCACCAGTCTCTAAATACCTCCCATTTCGACTGATAGATCCTGATGGTAGAGGATCTCCTAGCCCTCGCGATCGCTCTAGCTGCCTCCTTCGAAAACCCTCGAGCTCAAGAGAGTCTTTCGATAGTCTGAAGGCAGTTAGACGAAGCGTGGGGAGGCTTTGATGAAATCTCTTTACGTGAGGCTGTCGCAAGAGATCCATCCGCAACGGCAGACTTCTTGGAACATCTACCAGCCATAGAAGTACCTCTGTGAACCACTCTCTCGCGGGCCAGCGTGGAGCAACCAACATCAACCTGGTCCCTTCGTGAGAGGTGAACTTCTGCAGCACCTTGTTTAGGATCTTGAAAGGTGGAACGGCATAAACGTCCAGGTGAGACCAGTCCAGCAGGAAAGCGTCTATGTGGGCTGCCTCTGGATCTGGAACTGGAAAGCAGTAAGTCGAGAGCCTCTTTGTCAGTGAAGTCGCAAAAAGATCTATGGTGGGTTGACCCCATGTCATCCATAGCTTCTCGCACACAGTCTTGTGCAATGTCCACTCCATGGAGATGACTTGTCCTCTTCTGCTGAGGCAGTCCGCCAAGACATTCATTTTTCCTTGCACAAATCTCGCCAAAGGAGGGATGTTACTTGCCTTAAAAGGAGTTCCTTCTGATCCGTGGACCAAAGACCCGAGCATTCCAGACTGTCCAGTGGAGCTCCCTAACCCAAATCCGATGCATCTGAATACAACACATGGTTTGGGTTCTTGATCGCAAGAGAAAGACCTTCTCGAAGTCTGATGTTGCTGTCCCACCAAGTCAGACATGTCTAGACTGAGTTGGAGATTGGGAAAGAGATACTCTCTAAGCCCTTCTCCTTGTTCCAATGGTTTAGGTGAAATTGGAGAGGGCAAAGGTTGAGTCTCCCCAGAGAGATAAACTACTCCAGCGATGAAAGAGTTCCCACGAGGCTAGTTCAAACTCTTACAGAGCAACTGTTTTTCTCTTGCAAGTGAAGGACTTTTAACAGAGCTTGTTCCATTCTTGTGGGAGACGAAAAGGCCCGAAAAATCCGACACTGTATCTCCATTCCCAAATAAAGAATAGTCTGGGATGGGGTACTGTAAGTTACGACTTCTCTACGTTCACTATGAGACCTAGCTCCTTGGTTAGGTCTAAAGTCCATTAGAGGCTCTCCAGACAGCGATTTAATGACGACGCCCTGATTAGCCAGTCGTCAAAATAAAGGGAGGCTCTGAATCCTCAAAAAATGTAGAAAGCTTGCTACATTTTGCAAGGGCCTTGTAAAAACAAGAGGAGCAGGAATGAGGCCGAAGTACAGTGCTCGAAATTGGTACATTACTTTCCCGTCCACAAACCTCAGATGTTGTTGAAAGTTTGGATGAATCGGGATGTGGAAGTATGCATCCTGAAGGTCGAGAGAGACCATCCAGTCGCCTTCCCTTACTGCTGCCAAGACAGATTTGGTAGTCTTCATCGTGAAGTTTGTCTTGACAATGAACACATTGAGCGCACTTACATCTTAAGTACTCCTGCAGTGAACGTGGCTGACAGATCATTGGAGCCATCCCTGATAGCCTTGTTCCTGCAGTGAACGTGGCTGCCAGATCATTGGAGCCATCCCTGATAGCCTTGTTCATGCATGACATAATTGTACAGCAATACATTGACAGCTGGAGAGACCTTCTTACTTAAGGCTCCCAGGGACCAATCCAACAAACAAAAACTTCAAACGCTCGAAAAAACTCCTAACAGGAGATGGTCTAGCTCTGAAGCCGACCATAAAATCTTGGAGCATCTCATGGCTAGACGACGAGGAGAGTCCACAAGGCTTAAGAAGTCTCCCTGGGCAGAGGCAGGTACTCCCAAGCCGAGAACTTCTCCTCGAGCTTCTCCTGTGTCACACCAGATGCCCGAGCGAGAAGCTAATTAAGAAGGAGGAAAAGCAAAAGCAGACTTTCCTAAACTTCTCCTGGATTCCAACCAGTCTCCCAGTAAGAGCATGGCCCTCTTAGAAGAACAAGAGAGAACTGACTTCGTAAAAGTAGGAGTCGAAGAAAGTCATGCCAAGAGTAAACTCAGACGGCGGAGCAGCCGTTACAAAACGAGTAGGACAAAATTTCACTAAAGAAATTCATAATTAAAATACAAGGGATTGTTGGACCACCCTAGGTTACTCCTCTTCTGAATGACTCCCCAAAGGTACATTAGTTGAAAGGGGGGTCATCAACTTCTTCAGAAGGCACATCATCTGATAAATCTAAAGTCTTGCGAGAAGGAGATTTATATTCAGAATGACGTGAAGGAAAAGCCTGACAGGCTACATCAACTTGTATATGAACAGAAGTTAAAGTTGGAGGGTCGATGTTACGTTGTGACTGCAGAGAATGTTATTCTACTACACGTCGTGACAGAAGTAACTGACGTTCAAACGTCCCGTAGTAACAGCGGTGACTGCTGTTCGATGCTATATCGTGACTACGATGACTGACCCTCGACGTCACGTCATGTCTACGGTGTCTACCGCTCAACGTCACGTCGTGTCTGCGGTGTCTGCATCTCAACGTCACGCTGTGACTGCGGTGGCTGACGTTCAAAGCGATCAAAGTTACATCGAGATTTATGCTCCGCATCTCGTTTAACAGCAAAGCTGTGACTAGAGATAACGTCAGCGTGGCGTAACAAAGCTCGTATAGATGGTTGAAGACCCGAATCACGTATCCCAGAACCGTGACGTACAAAAAGCAAAGGATCCTTTTGCACAGGAACAGGATCGAAAGCTTCTATTGAAGAAGAAAGCTTTAACAGCATATCTTGCAAAACACTTAACTTCGGATCAACCTGTGACTGCGGTGGCTGACGTTCAAACGTCACGTAGTAAACAGCAGTGACTGCTGATCGATACTATATCGAGACTACGTTGACTGACACTCGATGTCACGTTGTGTCTACGGTGTCTACCGCTCAACGTCACGTCGAGTCTGTGGCAGAAACGTCTGTACATGAACGTCATCGCTATGAACGGGACTCTTATTATGACTACAGCTAGGACGTTGAACTTGTTCTGAAGGAACTAATAAACGTTTCAACCGTCTCGAAACTTTACGCCCAGGCTTTTAAAGAGACGAATCATCGGAAGACGAGGAGAAACTTCGTCTCTCATGTCTTATGGCAAGGACGTGCTTGCCGAGCAACGTCTGATACCTTTGAGGGAACGTCTGTTCGTTGGTTTACACTCCTCACTCCCTTAGGTCCTACGACATTCCTTCTCCCTGGTGCAGGGGAGCCTGAAAGAGGTCTCGGACTAGGCAAGTGACAAGCACGAACAAACGAACCCTCCGCAACATAGAACATGTTTTTTTGCACTTACTTCACTGATATCGCATTTTTTAATAATTTCACATTAGACATGAATAAAACTGATTTCTACCTGAAGCACGCAATTCTCCCTTACATCAAAAGGTTAGAATTGCGAAATGAGTCGTATAATGTAAGCACATTAGTACAAAATGAAACACATGCAAAAATCAATAAAAATATACATATATATCGAATAAAACGGAAATATATAAAGTTAAAAAGATCAGTGACTGGGGAGGAGACTAAACACTAGTTCACTAAGGACTACGTTTTCAATCTCTCACCGTACAGTGCCTTGGGACGAGAATAAAAACTAAAACGTTTTATCCTCTCTCCCCGTACAGAGACTTGGGACGAGAGTAAAAAACTGAATCGAGAACAACGTTACTCGCTCCCAAACTCCTTGTACAGAGACTTGGGACGAGAATAAAGATCGGATCGTTCTCTCTTTCTCTCTCTCTCTCTCTTGTCACTCACAAGAGAATGGCCCACTCACCCTTCGTCAATAACAGGTTATTTGACTAAAGGAAAAAACTGAAAGGACTAAGAAATTGAAAATTAACAAGTTCCTTTAAATTAGTATCTAAAACACTTCAGTTTGAAAGAAGAATGAACAAAACGTCAAAATCGATTTACTCTTTCTGCAAAGTGAAACCGTGATTCTCTCTTTCTCTATCGTAACGATAGAGCGCAAACTGCGTAGCATAAATAAACCAAACGTTAGTTCATCTTTGAAAAAACAGCACGAAGACTATTCAAAGAATATATTTCTAAAAAATATTCATCTCATCACTCTTACAGAGCAACTGTTTTAAACTAAACAAAAATAAAAGTTGAATGGGCTCAACATTGTTTAACTTCGTTTTCCAAGTTAGGACCGCCTACAAAGAATAGGTAAAGGCCACATATAAACAAAAAACATACAATTTATCTTGATGTTTAGTATAAATGGAAAGCTAATCGAAGAGGCCTAATAAAGGCGGGTGAGATATAAAATATAAAATATATAGAGGTAAATCTATAAATATCAACAATAATTTATAAAGTGATAAAATAATTACTAAAAGCCTTTAACACACTTCCGTACACTGAGGGAAGGGTCGGCCATCTTCTCTCTATGGAAAAACCAGAGATTAAAAAAAAAGCAAGGGCAAAACACTTCCTCTCCTTTCAAAAGCATTTCTTTTGAAGATAGTATTGAATAATCCAACACGGCGAAAGCAATAAAACCAAAACCAAGTACTTCATCAATTCGGTCGAAAACTCGAGGTCATAAAGCGAGCGGAACCAACTTGTCGACAAGACCGACAGAGAAGAACTGGAGAAATTGACAAGTATATGCGGTATCTGGCCGATAGTCGGCGCTGGTGGTCACACCCGCAACCTTCACGGCGATCGCTCGCGAGTTTTTGGAATCTGTCGAGCCGTCGGAGACGTCAGCTATTATATATTCACCGGCTAAGTTTAATATTTAAAAACAGCCTATACTGTAAAGACAAACATGTTGCTGTTTAGTGATGATACTGGGCTCATGCTTACCCCTTTTACCCGGTCCTGACGTTCCCTTTGCCTTGGGTGGAGGTGGAGCTCTTCGATGTGTTAGATAGTCAGGGGAAAAATCTTCTTCTTCCATTGAAAAATCATCTTCATACTCAGACTTCACGAGGGCTTGAATCATTTTCTCATATCTAGACAATACATAATACAAAAGATATATGTTAAGAGTACAGTAATGCATAAGAATAACCATGCATGAAATCCTATTAACTGTGAGGTTCAAACAGCCAGACTAAAAAAAACATGCGGTCAAGTTTATTGGTAACCTTGAATTAGGTGCACAATTCAATCAGGGGAAGAGCTCCCTCTCAGGTTATTTAGCATTTTCTGTAAAGTTTAAAAAAATGTTATTTTCATTAGTAAAATAAATTTTTGAATATACTTACCCGATGATCATGTAGCTGTCAACTCCGTTGCCCGACAGAAATCTACGGTCGGGATACGCCAGCGATCGCTATCCAGGTGGGGGTGTGCTCAACAGCGCCATCTGTGGTCAGGTACTCAAGTACTTCTTGTCAACAAGACCTCAATTTTCTCCTCGGTCCACTGGTTCTCTATGGGGAGGAAGGGCGGGTCCTTTAAATCATGATCATCGGGTAAGTATATTCAAAAATTTATTTTACTAATGAAAATAACATTTTTCAATATTAATCTTACCCGATGATCATGTAGCTGATTCACACCCAGGGTGGTGGGTGGAGACCAGCATACATGTTAACAAAGAAGCTAAGTATCCCGTATTTCATTTTATTAGTTATTCAAAATAACAAATATAAAATAAATAAGTACCTGGTAAGGAAGTCGACTTGAACCATTACTCTGCCTTTATTAAGTACGTCTTCCTTACTGAGCGTAGCGGTCCTCTTAGGATGCTGAACGACTCTTAGGTGCTGAAGTATAAAGGGCTGCAAACCATACTAAAGGACCTCATCACAACCTCTAACCTAGGCGCTTCTCAAGAAAGAATTGACCACCCGCCAAATCAACCAGGATGCGGAAGGCTTCTTAGCCGACCGTACAACCCAAAACAACAATAAAAAGTATTCAAGAGAAAGGTTAAAAAGGTTATGGGATTATGGGAATGTAGTGGCTGAGCCCTCACCTACTACTGCACTCGCTGCTACGAATGGTCCCAGGGTGTAGCAGTTCTCGTAAAGAGACTGGACATCTTTGAGATAGAATGATGCGAACACTGACTTGCTTCTCCAATAGGTTGCATCCATAACACTCTGCAGAGAACGGTTCAGTTTGAAGGCCACTGAAGTAGCCACAGCTCTCACTTCATGTGTCCTTACCTTCAGCAAAGCAAGGTCTTCTTCCTTCAGATGAGAATGAGCTTCTCTAATCAGAAGCCTGATGTAGTAAGAAACTGCGTTCTTAGACATTGGTAGCGAAGGCTTCTTGACAGCACACCATAAGGCTTCTGATTGTCCTCGTAAAGGTTTTGACCTTCTTAGATAGTACCTAAGAGCTCTGACTGGGCAAAGTACTCTCTCCAGTTCGTTCCCCACCAAGTTGGACAGGCTAGGGATCTCGAACGATTTAGGCCAAGGACGTGAAGGAAGCTCGTTTTTAGCCAAAAAACCGAGCTGCAAGGAACATGTAGCCGTTTCAGATGTGAAACCTATGTTCCTGCTGAAGGCGTGGATCTCACTTACTCTTTTAGCTGTTGCTAGGCATACGAGGAAAAGAGTTTTTAATGTGAGGTCCTTAAAAGAGGCTGATTGGAGCGGTTCAAATCTGGATGACATAAGGAACCTTAGGACCACGTCTAGATTCCAGCCAGGAGTGGACAACCGACGTTCCTTTGAGGTCTCAAAAAACCTAAGGAGGTCCTGTAGATCTTTGTTGGTGGAAAGATCCAAGCCTCTGTGGCGGAAAACCGCTGCCAACATACTTCTGTAACCCTTGATCGTAGGAGCTGATAGGGATCTAACGTTCCTTAGATGTAACAGGAAGTCAGCAATCTGGGTTACAGTGGTACTGGTTGAGGAAACTGCATTGGCCTTGCACCAGTTTCGGAAGACTTCCCATTTAGACTGATAGACTCTGAGAGTGGATGTCCTCCTTGCTCTGGCAATCGCTCTGGCTGCCTCCTTCGAAAAGCCTCTAGCTCTTGAGAGTCTTTCGATAGTCTGAAGGCAGTCAGACGAAGAGCGTGGAGGCTTGGGTGTACCTTCTTTACGTGAGGTTGACGCAGAAGGTCCACTCTTAGAGGAAGAGTCCTGGGAACGTCGACCAGCCATTGCAGTACCTCTGTGAACCATTCTCTCGCGGGCCAGAGGGGAGCAACCAACGTCAGCCGTGTCCCTTTGTGAGAGGCGAACTTCTGAAGTACCCTGTTGACAATCTTGAACGGCGGGAATGCATACAGGTTGAGATGGGACCAATCCAGCAGAAAGGCATCCACGTGAACTGCTGCTGGGTCTGGAATCGGAGAACAATACAATGGGAGCCTCTTGGTCATCGAGGTAGCGAACAGATCTATGGTTGGCTGACCCCACAGGGCCCAAAGTCTGCTGCAAACATTCTTGTGAAGGGTCCACTCTGTGGGGATGACCTGACCCTTCCGGCTGAGGCGATCTGCCATGACATTCATATCGCCCTGAATGAACCTCGTTACCAGCGTGAGCTTTCGATCTTTTGACCAAATGAGGAGGTCCCTTGCGATCTCGAACAACTTCCTCGAATGAGTCCCCCCCTGCTTGGAGATGTAAGCCAAGGCTGTGGTGTTGTCGGAGTTCACCTCCACCACCTTGTTTAGCTGGAGGGACTTGAAGTTTATCAAGGCCAGATGAACCGCCAACAACTCCTTGCAATTGATGTGAAGTGTCCTTTGCTCCTGATTCCATGTTCCCGAGCATTCCTGTCCGTCCAATGTCGCACCCCAGCCCGAGTCTGATGCGTCCGAGAAGAGACGGTGGTCGGGGGTCTGAACAGCTAAAGATAGACCTTCCTTGAGAAGAATGCTGTTCTTCCACCACGTTAGAGTAGACCTCATCTCTTCGGAAACAGGAACTGAGACCGTCTCTAGCGTCATGTCCTTTATCCAGTGAGCAGCTAGATGATACTGAAGGGGGCGGAGGTGGAGTCTCCCTAACTCGATGAACAGGGCCAGCGATGAAAGTGTCCCTGTTAGACTCATCCACTGCCTGACTGAGCATCGGTTCCTTCTCAGCATGCTCTGGATGCACTCTAGGGCTTGGTTGATCCTTGGGGCCGACGGAAAAGCCCGAAAAGCTCGACTCTGAATCTCCATACCCAGGTAAACAATGGTCTGGGATGGGACGAGCTGGGACTTCTCTAAATTGACCAGGAGGCCCAGTTCCTTGGTCAGATCCATAGTCCATCTGAGATTCTCCAGACAGCGACGACTTGTGGGAGCTCTTAAAAGCCAGTCGTCTAAATAAAGGGAGGCTCTGATGTCTGCCAAGTGAAGGAATTTCGCAATATTCCTCATCAGTCTCGTAAACACAAGAGGTGCCGTGCTTAGGCCAAAGCACAGGGCTTGGAACTGGTACACAACCTTTCCAAAGACGAATCTTAGGAAAGGTTGGGAGTCTGGATGGATGGGGACGTGAAAGTATGCGTCTTTCAGGTCTAACGAGACCATCCAGTCCTCCTGCCTGACCGCTGCTAGGACCGACTTCGTCGTCTCCATCGTGAACGTCTGCTTGGTGACATAAGCATTGAGAGCACTGACGTCCAGCACCGGTCTCCAACCTCCTGTCTTCTTGGCTACCAGGAAGAGACGGTTGTAAAAGCCCGGGGATTGGTGATCCCGGACTATGACCACTGCTTCCTTCTGTAGCAAGAGCGACACCTCTTGTTGCAACGCTAGCCTCTTGTCCTTCTCCTTGTAGTTGGGAGAGAGGTTGATGGGAGATGTAGCTAGAGGGGGATTGAGGCAGAACGGAATTCTGTATCCCTCCCTTAGCCACTTCACAGACTGAGCGTCTGCACCTCTGCTCTCCCAAGCTTGCCAGAAGGTCTTGAGTCTGGCACCTACTGCTGTCTGGAGAGAAAGGCAGTCAAAACTTGCCTTTTGCGGACTTGGAACCCTTCTTGGACTTGCCACGGTGACTGTCTGCACGGGTACCTCCTCTGCTGGAGGTTCTGCCACGAAAGGGCGGGATGAACCTAGAAGCAGGTGTATCAACTGCTGTAGGGCGGAAGGGTCTAGGCACGGAAGGTAAGGTTTTAGCCTTACGTGCAGAAGAAGCCATGAAGTCATGAGTATCCTTCTGGATAAGAGAGGCAGCCATCCCCTTAATCAACTCCTCCGGAAACAGACACTTGGAGAGAGGAGCAAACAGCAACTCTGACTTCTGGCAAGGAGTGATACCAGCAGATAAGAAGGAGCACAGATGTTCTCTCTTCTTGAGGACTCCTGATACATAAGAAGCCGCAAGTTCACCAGACCCATCCCGAATTGCCTTGTCCATGCTAGACATGATCAGCATGGCTGAGTCCTTATCTGAAGGGGAAGTCTTCCTGCTTAAGGCTCCCAAACACCAATCGAGGAAGTTGAATATCTCGAAGGCACGAAAGACTCCCTTCAACATATGGTCAAGATCTGAAAAGGACCAGCAGATCTTCGAACGTCTCATAGCCAACCTTCGGGGAGAGTCAACCAGACTTGAGAAGTCGGCCTGGGCAGAGGCAGGAACCCCCAAGCCAGGTTCCTCTCCCGTGGCATACCAGACGCTCGACTTAGAAGCCAGCTTGGGAGGAGGAAACACAAAAGAGGTCCTTCCCAGTTGCTTCTTGGAATGCAACCAGTCCCCCATAACCCTCAAAGCTCTCCTAGATGATCTGGCGAGAACAAGCTTGGTGAAGGCAGGCGCAGCAGACTGCATGCCCAGAGCAAACTCGGAGGGAGGAGAACGAGGGGTTGCAGACACAAAGTGTTCAGGATACAGATCCCTGAACAAAGCAAGGACTTTGCGAAAGTCTAAGGAGGGTGGCGAAGACTTGTGTCCTTCAACATCAGAGTGAGGATCATCCAGATGAGCAGCTTCATCATCCGATACATCATCATCCGAAAGTTGAGTTGTGAGAGGCAAAGGCAGAGCAGCAAGCTGAACGGCTGAATCCTGCAGAACGGGTGCATGCGTACCTGCGGATCCATCATCATGCCTCTGCTGGACAGTCTGCGAGCTGGCAACAACAAAAGCAGAGGGCTGGTGTGTGGGAGGGTCTGCAGTGGGCTGAGGAGCATGCGGTATGGTATGCAGAGCATGCTGTAAGGTATGCGGCTCATGCTGCATGGTATGCGGAGCATGCTGTAAGGTCTGCAGAGCATGCTGCATGGGCTGAGGAGAATGCCGCATAGTGCTGGAACCCGGCAACTCCTGATGCGGCAGCTCACGCATGTTAGCAGATGGTGCAGCAAGAACATGCGTCTGGCAGTGAGGACTGCGCATCGGTGGAGGAGCTCTCACAGGTGGGGTGTGGGAGCAGGCAGCCGCAGTATCTGCTGAGCGCACAACCTCTGAGGGTTGTAGGTTAACAGGAGAGGTGTTAACCTTCTCGGCATGATACTCCTGCATAAAAGCCGCAAGCTGAGACTGCATAGTCTGCAGCATGGACCACTTAGGGTCTACTGTGGTTGGAGCAACAACAGCCGGAGCAGAGGCCTGTTGAGGGACCACTCTACCTCTCTTGGGAGGTGTGCAGTCATCAGATGACTGCGGCGAGTCCGAACTGACCCAGTGGCTACACCTGGGCCGTTGGACTAGCTCGGAAGGGACCTTACGTTTGAGCGGTCGTGAGACCTTGGTCCACCGTTTCCTCCTG
Organism: Palaemon carinicauda; assembly: GCF_036898095.1. Lineage (NCBI taxonomy): Eukaryota > Metazoa > Arthropoda > Malacostraca > Decapoda > Palaemonidae > Palaemon > Palaemon carinicauda. Next base: position 55,505,996 of record NC_090746.1, read on the forward strand.
GAAACCTCTTCCACAGACGAGGAATGTAAGGGCTCATTCGTCTGTAAGTGGATGGGACGATCCTTAGCAGATACATCCGCAACCACTGAGGATACATCTGTGCGCCGATCAAGGCCTGCCGAACCCTTTGGTCCTTCGACATTGCTTCTCCCCTGGGCTTGGGAGCTTGCAAGAGGTCCCGGACTGGGAGGACGACTGGCACGCACAGATGTACCCTCATGCGCAACACTGACACTGACACTATGCACATCACTAGCACTAACACTTCCCACTGCACTCTTCGCTTTCAGCTCTCTGACATCTGCCAAGAGCTGATTGCGGTCACTAACCAACGACTCCACCTTCTCACCGAGAGCCTGAATGGCACGCAACATATCAGCCATACCAGGCTGAGCACTCATAGCAGGTTCGGGAGTCACCACCACAGGGGAAGGAAAAGGTTGAGGGGCATGGGGAGAGGAAAAATCCACAGAGCGAGAAGAACTCCTCCTATCTCTCTCCTTCTCTAACCTACGTGCATATCTGAGGAATTCATTAAAATCGAATTCCGAAAGCCCAGCACATTCCCCACATCGATCTTCCAATTGACAGGATTTTCCCCTACAATTGGAACATACGGTGTGAGGATCTATAGAGGCCTTCGGAAGACGCCTAGTACAAGTCCTAACACTACACTGCCTGTATTTAGGAACTTGGGAATGGACAGACATCTTGAATTTAGAGGTAGTCAAGGGGGAATTCCAAAATTAAGCAAAGATCGTTAACCAATGAATCAAATTAATTCCAAAAGCTTGCTAAGCTAAGGATAAAGCTTCCTGAACAGCGAAGGCTAAACTTCAGAGCAAATACATCACCAAATCGTGAACAAAAGACTCCAAAATCAACAGCGTATCCATGTAGGTCTTGCCGGCGGCACGACAGAGGAAAAATTGAGGTCTTGTTGACAAGAAGTACTTGAGTACCTGACCACAGATGGCGCTGTTGAGCACACCCCCACCTGGATAGCGATCGCTGGCGTATCCCGACCGTAGATTTCTGTCGGGCAACGGAGTTGACAGCTACATGATCATCGGGTAAGATTAATATTGAAAAAATGTCATACTTTTTGTGTATACAGTATACTGTTGCACCGTATACATTATATACAGTTACAGTAATACCTCACAACACAAAATTAATTGGTCCATAATGGCTTTTGTAACGTAATGTTTTCGTCTTGTTAGTCGCCTTTTACATGTAAATAGCCTAATTCGTTCCAGACCCTACAAAACCAACACATTAAATGATTATAAAAAAGGATACACACCACTAAACAGTACTAAATGTATGACAAGTACTGTATTTGGATCATTCAATAATAAATTAACCATTGGTAACCTGTAAAATAAGTGTATAATTAGAGCAAATAGTAAAATTACAGTAACAAAAATATGGAACCTTACCTTTGGAGTGAGTCGATGTCCGAGAGCAAAGTGTGGGGCGGTAGAGGCGGATGACAAATGGGGGAAAACATTAACAAGTGGCAGAAAACGTAAACTCTTAACTTTACAAAACAGATTTATAAATGACAGAAAACATTAACACTTAATTTTAGGAAGAACATTTACAAATGACAGGAAATATTAACATTTAACTTTACGATAAACCTAACTTTTTTTGCCTTTAGATTTTATGTTTTTATTTTTACTTTACGTTTTGTAATTTCTAAATTTAATTACACTATGTATTTTCTTCATCACTGCCACTTTTCTTTCGTTTTTTATCTGGCGCTTGGTCTGCTTCTACTGAAGGCCGTTTTTTTTTCTTTTTAAATAATCATCCAAAGAAGCTTGTTTCTGCCTGCTTCTTAAAATTTTCCTGAAATAACTCAGGCAAACTTCATTAGAGTACTCAAGCGCACGACCTGTGAGAATTTTTTCTGAGAGTCTCTTTTCTACAAGAGCCACCATTTTAAAGTAGCCATCTAGACCCTCCTTGATTTCTACCATTGTCAGTGGATCATCCTCCTCCCCCACTGTACTCTTCCTGAACAACGTTCACTCGCATGGCCTCCAAACTCCTTCAGGTCATCCATTGTAAGTTCCTCTTGGTGCTCCTTGATAAGCTCATCAGTGTCGGCCTCATCAACTTCCAGACCCATGGACTTCCCGAGTGTAACAATCTCGGTAACTTCAGATTGAGCAACAGGTTCAAGATCCTCAAATTTCCGGAATCAGCTTCAGCTTGGTCTGCGTGGAAGCCCTTGAAATCTTGTACAGAGGCAACATCAGGTCAAAGCTTCTCCCAGGCAGAGTTCAAGGTGCGCCTGGAAACCTACTGCCAAGCTTGATCGATGATTTTGAGGCATATGACAATATTAAAATGCTCCTTCCAAAATTGACGAAGGGTGAGGTTTGTGCTCTCAATGATTGCGAAACATCTCTTGAAAAGATATTTCAAATAAAGCTTCTTAAAATTTGAAATCACTTGCTGGTGATGGGAGAGGGGTGGTGTTCGGTGGAAGATAGAGAACTTTGATGAAGGAATATTCTGCTCTGATATCTTCCTCATGGGCAGGAGGGTAAGCAGGGGCATTGTACAGCACCAGCAGGCATTTCATAGGGAGGGGCTTCTCTTCCAAATACTTTTTCACAATCCAGCCGAAACAAACATTTATCCACTCAATGAACAATTGTCTCGTTACCCAGGCTTTTCCATTAGCCCTCCACAACACATGAAGATTTTCCTTAGTGACTTTGTGTGTCTTGAAGGCTCGAGGAATATCGGAGTGTTACACCAGCAGGGGTTTCACCTTTCAGACCCCACTGGCATTTGCACAGAGTGCAAGGGTAAGCCTGTCCTGCATAGGCTTATGCCCGGGCAGCCTCTTTTTCTTCTGCCGTGATGTACGTTCGACGAGGCATTTTTTTTTTCCAAACAAAGCCCAGCCTCGTCACAATTGAAAACTTGCTGGGGACTGTAACCTTCCCGAACAGTCAACTCGTCAAACGTCTTAATAAAGGCTTTGGCCGCTTCCGTGTCTGAGCTTGCAGCCTCCCCATGACGCACAACCGAATGAATACCAGAGCGTCTCTTAAATTTTTCAAACCACCCACAAGAAGCCTTGAACTCTGGGGGTGCCTGCTTCGATGTTCCTTCTCCTGTGTCGGCTTCGGACTGAGCATGCACGAGATCACCGAAAATAGCACTGGCTTTCTGGCAGATTATCGCTTCGGTGATAGTGTCTCTAGCTATTTCTTTGTCCTTTATCCAGATAAGTGGCAGTATCTCTATCTCATCGTGGACGTGGCTCCTCTTGCTGGAGAAAACAGTCACGCCCTTAGAAGGTGTTCCTGGTTTGATAGCTTCCTTCTGCTTCAGGATTGTTCCTATCATAGACGGTTTTCAGCCATATTCCTTCGCGATCACACTTAACTGCATGCCAGCCTCATATTTCTTGATTATTTCCATCTTCATCTCTATGGAAAGCATCATCCTTTTCTCTCCCTTGACATCAGCGACTTTCTTGGGACCCATGGCTAATAATGTAACGTAATATCACACACGATACAGTACAATTGTTACGAAAGTGAAATCACAAACACTAAGTCATTATGTACGATACTGCAGCCGGAACGAAAAGACATAGGAACGCCAGTGCGTAGATGCATGATGAGATACTGTACAGTAGATGCTGACCAATAGGAGAGCAGGATAATCAATGGGAGCGTGGGAGGATGGTAGCGGGTTTACGGGCTGGCGTCATGGAATTTTAAAAGCTCGAACACGGTCGAGCTTTCGCACCATATCTCCTTTCGTTTTCCGAAACATTTTTCGTGATGCGAGTCGTAAAATTCTTCGCATCTCGTTTCGCAGAGTGAAAATTTCGTAAGCAGATTCTTTCGTATCGAGAGGTCCCACTGTATTCATAAATCACTATTATCATACTCAAAGAATAAATAAAAAACATTATAGATTTTTTTCTCTTTAAATATGTAATAGCATTCATGATTATCTGGCCTTAGTATGATGTAAAATAATTAATTGACATCACTGGATGACTATGAAAAAGCTATAGAAATCAACATGTCGGTACTAAAGCCTAGGTATACCTCGACTTATGTCGTTTCGAGTTAAGTCACTTTCAAATTTACGTCGGTTATCAAAAATAATACATGGAAAAATAAAAATCCAGTTTTGAGTCATTCTGTTTGACTTTCTGTCTGTCCACCACAAGTATCAAAGTCATAATATTACTGGAATACCGTTAAAAGAACACAAAATATGTTACTTTACTATAAATAATAATTAAAGGATATAAAATCACATTAAAATACCTATATTTAACGTAAACATTCGCTTAATTAACATAAATCCTTGCGAAGGAACTATGAAAACAGCTGTGACAGTTTTTATTAGCTTAACTGACGTTTTCTATGCTAGTTCAACTATAAACTATGTATTGTACAATAAATAAGAATAAAAGTATATAAAATCATATGAAAATACATTTTTGTATGTTATTTTCTTAATGTCAAGTGCAACTTAACAATCAACAACTACTTTTTTTTATTTATGGTTGTGATCAGCTGATCTTGAGAGTATCGCAAATAACAAAGAATTATTTTTTAGCTTATTCAATAAAAATACATCAGCACCAATTTGTAATAGAATGTCATAGTTTTCATACATTTCGTTTATAGCTATTATTATAAGTTATCATTTGAATAATAAAGAATTATTTTTTAGATTATTCAATAGAATTACATCAGCACCAATTTGTAATAGAATATCATAGTCTTCATACATTTCATTTATAGCCAAAGTTATATGAATATGTGTTTATACAGTTTGTTTATAGCCATTATTATTAGTTATCATAAGAATCTCTCTCTCTCTCTCTCTCTCTCTCTCTCTCTCTCTCTCTCTCTCTCTCTCTCTCTCTCTCTCTCTAAACAGATTTAACAGAAATCTGTTTCCTTAGAAAGTGCCAGGTAAATACTACGCAAAATAAAAACTTTTACTTTGCATAAATCTATGTTTGATCGTAGACAGGGATTAAAACACCATTCAATTTTATCAGCTGACTTGTGGCTGTAGCTGACAGCATAACATATATGTACTTGAAGATTTCTACAATAATCCTAGTTTTCAATGTTATCTGAACCTTGTTTAGTAGTTTTTGTACTTTTCTATTATCATACAAGATGTATTTTAACAAGCAATTAGCAATTTTTTATTTTGGTTTTGTGTCGGCTGTTTTCAAGGTCACGACGGTATCATGATTATGTTCAAATATAGTTAAGTTTATTGTTGATATGATTTAGCCACATATCATGTAATCCTTGAAAATGAGGAACACTGTTCAACGAACTCTCGACCAGTTTATTGAAATGCGCATCGACCAACAACAAAATATGAATCAGTTGTTGGCGCTGATGATCCGCAGCCATCTACATAGGCTATGTGATGTAAAGAAAGATATTGAATGTAAATATTAATAAATGTAACATCTAAGTTTTTTATTTTGTAACATCTAAATAATTATAACTTAATTTGTTATTTAACCTTACAAAATCCTTCTATTTAATACTATCTTAGAGCAAACCACATTCACAAATAAACAGCCCGTGATGTACTGTAAACATGCTAAATTGAAAATATCTACCTTTACAAGTATAGATTACTTTTTTAGTACTAAATTAAAATCTAAAATCTACTTGTTTGTAAGCTTAAATAGATTTTTATTAGCCATATATTATTCTAATTGCATTTAGAAAATAAAATACAGAACTGGGAATTTTTTTTTTGGAGTTTAGCCTAGTGACAAGTAAATTCATAGAGACAAGTAAATTTAACTTACGTCATTTTTCAACTTGTCGCCTCTCCTGGAATCAATTACTGATGTAAGGTGAGGTATACCTGTACAGTACTGTACTTGGAAGCCATTTTACTATGAAAACTATGCAATGATATAAAACGGATTTTGAGCAAAGCGAAAAATCTATTTTTGGGTGATATGGCCATGTCGTCCTGATGGAAGGTTCCTTTAGGCAGCTTTCTAAGGGATATTTGGCAACAGTGATACTCCCAGAGAATTAACCACAGGTTTCCAGAATTCTAACTCCTGGCGCGAGTATCCTTAATGTAACTTTAAAGGATATCGCATAATATCAGGGGACGTATTTCTTGATACGACACATGGCAATCTTCAGCCCGAATAGATTTTACGCTTTGAGGGGGAAGAGTGGCGAGTGAAGGGGAGCCGTTATCAAGGTTACCCGGTGGATCCCCTCCCAGTACTACTATGGCGTAACTATTCCTTATTGCATTTAAGCATGGATAGCCGCAGATAGAGTAGTTTCGGGTGGGGTCTTTCGTTACATAGTTGTATACCCCTTTTTGAAAGAAAGGAGGGTCCATCAGGACAACATGGCCATATCACCCAAAGTGCCTTTACTTTGAATGAGTTCCTTATATGGTCTCCTAGACCTTTATATATGACATTATGTTATTTGTCATATCCACTAAGCTTAGAACTAGCTTAGGGCTTTCTGCCCCCTGCAGGGAAAGTGTCGACTTCGACTATAAGGATTCAAAGTTTGTATCTCCATAGAGACGGACGGTAAATCTCAGAGATTACCTTTTCCATCCCTTGGAAATCTGTACTCTGATTTCAAGTTGGGCCCTTCTAAGATTTAATTAAAACTCTAGTATGTTTTATTCGTCTGTTACTGAGATAGCAGCAATAAGACACAAAACGGATTTTGAGCGAAGCGAAAAATCTATTTTTGGGTGAGATGGCCATGTCGTCCTGATGAAAGTTCCTATAGGGTAGCTTCCTAGGGTATATTACAACTACGGCGATATTCCCAGAGAATTTACCTTAAGGTACCAGAATTCTAACTCCTGGAGCGAATATCCCTCCTGAAAGGGATATCGCGACATATCAGAGGACGTATTCTTGACACGCCACATGGCAATCTGCATCCTGGACCGAGATTTCGTCTCGTAGGAGGCGATTGGCAAGAAACGAATTCGGGAAAGAAAAAGGGGGAGCCGCTCCCAAGGCTCCCTAACATCCGATTCGTATGCGTGCCTGGCGCCAATCCTGGCGCCATCTGTATTCCTTGTAGCGTACACGAGGTGCTACAGATACTGTATGTAGGGAGGGGTCCTACAGCCCTTTCTTAGAAAGGCAAGGGCGGGTCCATCAGGACGACATGGCCATCTCACCCAAAAATAGATTTTTCGCTTCGCTCAAAATCCGTTTTTTGGGCTCAAGCCATGTCGTCCTGATGGAAGTATACCAGAGCATTACTGTATCTGTGGATTCTCAGAACGTGCCGTACTCCCCGGATGTAATTTTTCCCGGTCGACTAGACCTAGAGACCTAAGATGTTACCGTTATACATCTTTTCAACTAACTATAAACCATGTTAGAGCTTCCTGCCCCCTACAGGGAAGAGTCCTACTAGGCTCTGGAAAAGTCTCGAAGAGTACATATACCTATGTATGAATACCAGGCAAGCTAATATAGTGGTCTCGCCCTATATTAAGTAAAGCATAGTTTGTAAAGAATCACTGCGTCAATATGAAATATCGACCAATTCTCCGCACAATACTTGTATTGGACAAAGGTTTTATATTCGCATAGGAGGAAAACCAATGCAACATAGCTTGCATAAAGGAACAATTCTATTAGAATTATCCCAGATAAGGTACATAGGATGAATGCTCAATTATACCAATAAATTGACACAGGTGAAGGAGACGCAAGGTTCTCAAGAACCAGTTTATTGACAGGCAATAAATAGACAGGTTAACCACAATTATATATATATATATATACATAAGAAGAGGATAACCCAAAGCTTTAAGCATAAGTATGATAGTAAACAGAACTTGTTTGTCTGAAAGAAAAAACATTAAATGCCACTCTTAAGATACCGAGGTATCAAAGTCATAAAAGTCTGTATTACAAATCAATGACATTAGCGTTAGAAACGCTCGGCACACATGTCTGCACTTATGCTAAGTTCACCTTCGGAAATGGAACAGTCTACATGGGCAACACAGTGCCCTCACTTAGTTTGTAGTACAGTATGTAACTACACACTCACCCTGGAATTAATCGTCCCAATTAAGACCACTGTTCCTCGCAGAGTTAAACAGTAGGGTTAACACCGCGACCCACTGCTACCACAGATCTCTTTAGTTCCTCTACTTGCTTCGCATAGTGGCGAAAGAACACTCTGGAAGACTTCCAGACAGTGTATGAACGGAGATGTTCAAAATCCATACAATTAAAGAAATTTAAGGATGAGGCAACTTTCCTCGGATCGTGACCTGCGGGTGTACTGTCAGGATCCGCTCTGCGAATAAAATATGTGATTTTCGCTCCGAGTTGATTCAGAGATAAATTTGAGCCTGATGTTTCTCCCCTGAATAGTTGATCACCCTTGAAGTCTGAAGTTCTATGAAGATAGACCTTTAGGCATTCTACTGGACATAGAGATGCATCTTCTTTCAGAGGGCAGATTCTCCAGGGACCCCACCTGTTGGTGGGTAACTCATTCTTGGCGAGAAACGTAGGATCCGGAAACAGGTTCAGATGCCCCCCATCCAGGAACTGAACACGACCTGCCTCTCTCGAGAGGGCTACAATCTCACTAACCCTGGCCCCGGACGCGAGTGCAAATAGGAAAATAACTTTTTGTGTCAAATCCTTTAACGCACACTCTTCATTGCTCAACAGAGAAGCGAAATGAAGAACTTGTCTAAAGACCATGAAATGGGCTTTGGAGGTGCTGAAGGTCTGAGCTTAGCGCAGGCTTTCGGGACTTTATTAAAGATCTCGTTACCTAGGTCGACCTGGAAGGCATATAGAATGGGTCTTGTCAAAGCAGACTTACACGCTGAAATCGTGTTAGCTGCCAATCCTTGACCATGGAGGTGGAGAAGAAAGATAAGCAGAAGTCTGTCAAGATCTCCTGCGGATTCTTCGCCTTGACAAAAGGCCACCCATTTTCTCCAAGATGACTCATATTGCCTTCAAGTAGATTTGCACTTATATTCCTCAAGGAAGTCTATGCTGGCTTTCGAAATCCCGAAACGCTTTCTCACCGTTAGGGAGAGAAAATCATGAGCTGCAGGGTCCGGGTTTTCTGTAATAAAGCGCAGACAGTTGACTTCTGGACTCGCTGGGTCAGAACTGGATCTGGTAGCGGTACAAACTTCAGCTACAGTTCCAATGCCAGGGGGAACCACACGCTGTTCGGCCACTTGTGGGCCGCTATTGCCGCTACCCCTTGAAGGATCTCAGTTTGTTGAGGACCCTCAACAGAAGGTTGTGAGGAGGGAACAGATAAATCTTGGACCATCTGTTCCAGTCGAGGGACATTGCGTCCACTGCTTCCGCTAAGGGGTCCTCGTACGGGGCACGTACAGGGGCAACTTCTTGTTGTTTTTCGTCGCAAAGAGGTCTATCTGCAGTTCTGGGACTTGATTCAGAATGAAGGAGAATGATCCTGCGTCTAAGGACCATTCCGACTCTATCGGTGTGAACCTGGATAGAGCGTCCGCCGTCACATTGCGGACTCCTTGAAGGTGAACTGCCGACAGGTACCACTTCTTCTTTTCCGCCAATCGGAAGATGGCCAACATCACCTGGTTGAGAGGTGGTGACCTCGATCCTTGTCGATTCAAGTATCTCACAACTACCTCGCTGTCCATCACCAACCTTATGTGGATCGAGTGACGCGGGGATACTTTCTTTAAAGTAAGGAGCACTGCCATAGCTTCTAGAAAGTTTTATGTGAAAGGTCTTGAATAGCTTGGACCAAGTCCCTTGGACTTTTTTCCGATGAGAGTGACCTCCCCATCCCTCCTTCGAGGCGTCTGAGTGAATCGTCACCGACGGGGGAGGTGGCTGAAGAAGAACCGACTTCTTTAGATGTCTGGCTTGGGACCAAGGCCTGAGAAGAGTACTTAGCCGAAGCGGCTGGTCTTCTCAGATCTCTTCGCGCGTTTGATGCATAACTTCTCCAAACTCCGATTGCATCCTTTAGCTGTGCTCTTAGCACTGGGTCTGTCACCGAAGCAAACTGGAGAGAGCCCAGTACCCTCTCCTGCTCGCGTCTTGATATCCTTTCGGAATCTAGAAGTCTCTTGACAGAACCCACTATCTCCTTCCTTTTCTTCGCCGGGATGGAGAAACGGTGTGACAAAAGGTCCCAGTGGATTCCCAGCCACTGGAACTTTTGAGATGGAGAAAGTCGAGACTTTTTTCTGTTGATCTTGAAGCCTAGGTACTCTAGGAACTGGATCACTTGACTGGAAGCTTGCAAGCATTCTGTCTCGGATGCTGCCCACACCAACCAGTCGTCCAGGTAGGCTACTACCTGAATTCCCTTTAGGCGTAATGTTTGAGAGCTACGCTCGCAAGCTTCGTAAAAATCCTTGGGGCTATGTTTAGCCCGAATGGCATGGCTCCGAAGGCGTATAGTCTTCGTTGTAGCCTGAACCCTAGGTAGGGGGAGAGTCGATGGCTGATTGGAATGTGCCAATAGGCGTCTGACAAGTCTATAGAGACGGAATATGCCCTCTTGGGCAGTAAGGTCCTTATGTGTTGCAGTGTTAGCATTTTGAATTTGCAATTCACTATGAACTTGTTGAGTGGCGACAAGTCCAGAATGACTCTGAGCTTTTCCGAGTCTTTCTTGGGAACACAAAACAGCCTCCCTTAGAAATTGATGGGCTTCACCCTTCGGATCACCTTTTTTCTCCAACAGTTCTTGAACGTACTCCTCCATAACGGGGGTGGAGTGTTGGAAAAACCGAAGGCACGGGGGTGGAGTGCTATACCAGCTCCAGCCCAGTCCATTCTTGAGTAGGTTGTGGGCCAGGGATCGAAGGTCCACCGATCCCGAAATTTCAGAAGTCTCCCTCCTACCGGTATCATCTCACTTGGACTGCCGTCCGGAGGTGTTGCCTCCCTGACCACGACCACCCCTGAATCCCCTTCCCTTTGAGGGGCGCCTAGACGAGCCTCTGGCTGCTCCTCTAGGCTTTGCTCGAAAGGAAGTAGACTGCCCTTCGAACGCTGGGGTGAATGCCGTGGACTGTGTCGACACGGCCTGGAGTACCCACTGAAAAGTGGTCGGGGTTTGTGCCACGATCTGGGGCACTGGAGGCAATGGCAATTGCAGTTGCTGTTGCTGTCTAACAGGCTTGGCTGGCCGAGACGGTAGCCTAGTCCTCATAGTCTTCCTCTTTGGTTGAGGACCCTCATCCGGGGAAGACTTTCTTTTGATAGCCAGGCCCCACTTCTGGAGAAGGTTTCTATTCTCCAAGGCGGCCTTATCAACAACTTCTTTGACCAAGTCGGTAGGGAATAGGTCTTTTCCCCAAATGTTGGAGGAGATTAGTTTCCTTGGCTCGTGCCTCACCGTAGCCGAGGTGAACACGAACTCCCTACAAGCTCTCCTTGCCTTGACGAAGCCATAAAGGTCCTTCGTCACTGTGGCCAGATGAGTCTTGGCCACCACCATGAACATTTCATGGACCTTGGGGTCACTTGCCATCGTCTCAAGAGTAGTCTGAAGAGACATTGAGGCAGCCAGTCTTTCTTGTGTCTCGAACTCTCTTCGCAAAAGAAAGTCAGACAGCTTAGGGAGGTCCTCGCCGAACTGACGTCCGGCAATATCAGCCTCCAACTTCCCAACTGAGAACGTAAGATGGACGTCCTTCCAGTCTTTGTAGTCCATAGGCAGGGCAAGCGACAAGGGTTTACACTCCTCCAGGGAGGGGCAAGACTTGCCGGCCTCGACTGCTTTTAGTACAGCCGCAAACCCTTTCTGTAAAAAGGGAAAGGCTCTAGCAGGCGAGGACACAAGGGAAGGGAGCTTCTTGCTCAATGCAGCTACCTTTGAGTTAAAGAAGCCCCTCTCTTTCATCGAGGATGAAAGTAGAGCTTGAGCCTTAGCGTGGTCCATCACTATGACCTCCTTCGGCTCTGTCTCCTCCTTTGAAGCTGGTTCCTTCATCAGCCGGACATAACAGTCCGGATATGATGCCTTGCTGGGCCAGAATTCCACCTCCTCCAGGGGAACTGAGCCCAGCTTATCCGAGATGACGATCTTTCCAGTCGTCATCGGCATGTGCTCAGCATACCTCCATGGGTTAGCATCTGAGCACAAGGGAAGGTCTTTCACATTGAGCTTTTTCTGGGGCCCATGTGATTCTGCAAGGCACTGCATCCGCAGTTCCATTGCAGCCGCCTTCTCCTGATTCTCCTTCTGCATTTGTTGGATCATTCCAACAATAGAAGAGAGGGCCTGTCCCAGCTCTACTGGGAGACCGGCCGATGTTGAGGGAATAGGCTCCGGAATCTGAACCGGAGTAGCCGACACCTCGTCGACCTCTTTCTCTACAACTTCTGGGGCTTGAACTTCATCCTGGGCTTCTGCCAGGAGGTCTTCCTCCAGACGCTCGTCCACATCAGACATCCTGTCATGTAACTGGATGCCTTGCATCGCGACTGCGACTTCAGCATCCACCTGGATCTGAACTTGGGGGATCTCCTCTTGAGGCTGGGGAATCACTGCATCAGCTGATGCCTTAGGGAAAAGATACGCCCTCATCTTCTCACTTGGAAGATAAGGGCCAGAGGTGTTCTTTTGGAAGCCCCTTACCCAGGTACGAAGCTTTCCCCTTGCTATATCCCTTGATTCCGCCGTCCTAGGGGAATCAAAGGCCTCAGTAATCAGGTTAGTGCACACAGTACATACCTGAGGGTCCCAATACCGGAGATCATCCTTGGAGACAGCGCATGCTGCGTGTCTCCTACAAAACTCATGTCCGCAGAGGTTCTTGCTGCGGACGTTGCAGAAAGCACTTCGGAGGGTCCTTCTGTAAAGAGAAGAAATTTCCATGAGTATCAAGTGAACTATGTATCACAGGATATGCAGTGTATAGCATAACAATTCAGAAAGGAAAGACACACACTTGTGTTTCCCTCACAACCCAATGCTGCAGCCTTCCAGATAATAAAATCAAATGGTTAATCTCTTCTAGAGTAACCAATGCAAAGTTTCCAGAGGAAACAGGTGGAGCTCACACCTAATCAATGATTTTAAAATCCTGGATAATAGACAGGAAAGAACTCACTTTCCTATCTGTAGGGCAACAGCAAAGGACTGTGCAAGAAAACACAAAAGTGTTAGAACACACAGTGCTGTACCAAAACCCATACTATAGTTTTCTTCTTACTGTATATGTTATACTGAAGAATACTAGTACAGTATAGGAGGATACGTGCCGGCCGGCACACACCATAACTAGCTTTAAAGTATACTACTTAACAGCTATAAGGCGGCAGAACTCTGGTTCAAATGCATGTGCCGGCCGGCAACAGCCAATGTCGGCCGGCAATGGCTGCCGGCTGGCAACTATACAAGGTAGTACCCAGCTGCCGGCCACACTCTTGGTGACCGGCAGACAAGGGCTGACATTAGCCGGCCGGCAAAGGTACAGGACCGATGCCAGCCGGCAGCAAAAGAACCAGAGGACTAAACCTGCCCGGCTGCCGGCCTCATAGGCCGGCAGCTGGGTCGGGTACAGCACTAGAAGAAAAATAGAATGGATGCCGGGATAAGAGTGTACACTACCTCCAAGCCCGGCAATCCGAAAGAGTGCATATAAGGAAGGGGAGAATCTAATTCAGGCTTCCTGACCAATGCCGTCTGGCTCTACAGGCAGGCATGGATGAGGGACCAAGGGAGGTCCGGGCAGCACTCAAAATATAAGACCCTTGCCGGCCGACAGCTCTGCCGGCCGGCAATGGGCTGTGTCAATTCCACATCCTAACCTATACTAGGTCCAGATGTAGAACGACGTACAGTACTGTAATGGCTAGGCCATTACGGAGATAGAGGGGGAAGGGACAAAGAGGGTCCTACCAACCTTGCTTTAGTGACGGATCACCCGCAGCCAAGAAACTTATCTTAGCCTAAGGGAGATCCAAGGGGGGAGGCCAGCAATACTTGCCAGCTCCCAGAGCACCAAAGCAAGGAAGGTGTTGCCACTCCCAGGGAAAGAAACTTATCCTCCCCCGAGAACAGCAACAAGGACTAGTCTGGTAGATCACAAAAGAAGGAATCATATCCACAGAAACCTTCGGTAGTGACCTAAGGAGGCTAAGCCACCTTTGTCTGTGTCAGGCCAGCGAGGGAGACTCTACCCCAAGCCAGACAAGCACAGACTCAGACTAAAAACTCTGTTGTTCTGTCCCTCTTTGAACCAGACTTACTGGAACAGGAAGGTACAGTAACACCCCAGTATAGTTTTATCGAAAATTAATTCGGAAAAAACCACTTAGGGATAAGCCCAAGGCTTAACCAGAGGGAAAGGGATTGCATACCTTCTCCGAAGAAAAGAAAGCAACCGGGAAGTATGAGAAAGTATACTAAGGCTCCATAAGCAACTTAGCCTAGGCACCAAGAGAATCGATTACCTAAATCACCGAAACTCAGTCGTATACTATCTTGGAAATATTCAACACAATCTTAAATGTATAAAACATAGCCTAAAGCTTCAATAAAATTTTATTACACTCGGAAAAACCAAAATCATGCATGAAGTACTAGGACCAAACGACTAGGCTACATGGCCTAGCGTAGGCCAGAATGGCGAATACTTCGCCAAAATAATACTAAGCACGAAAGGAAATCCTATGTAATGCTAAATAGCTAAAATTTATTAAAGCAAAACAACCGGGAATGTCGCTCTGACTAACTAAACTTATACCTAGCGAGCGACAGCGTCCATGACGCCTCCGGTAGGCTACGGCTCTTGTAACAAAGATTAATCCTATTAATCACTCAAAAATTTACCAAGAGCCTACATTTATACATAAAAGACATGGTACTCAACTTATCAGAGGCCGACGAAGACGGAGAAGCCATGAAAAGTAGAATAAATCCAAGATTTGCGAGAAACACAGGAAAAAAACACCGAGTTGTTAAGCTACGCAAAAAGGAATACAGATGGCGCCAGGATTGGCGCCAGGCACGCATACGAATCGGATGTTAGGGAGCCTTGGGAGCGGCTCCCCCTTTTTCTTTCCCGAATTTGTTTCTTGCCAATCGCCTCCTACGAGACGAAATCTCTGTCCAGGATGCAGATTGCCATGTGGCGTGTCAAGAATACGTCCTCTGATATGTTGCGATATCCCTTTCAGGAGGGATATTCGCTCCAGGAGTTAGAATTCTGGTACCTTAAAATAAATTCTCTGGGAATATCGCCGTAGTTGTAATATACCCTAAGAAGCTACCCTATAGGAACTTCCATCAGGACGACATGGCTTGAGCCCAAAAAATACATTTAGTATTTTACCTTGTAACTAGATTATCAATTGTAGTGACAATCAGGTATGAATCTGATCCGGCATTGAAAACACATCAGGGTCCATATTTTCTCCTGTCGGAAAAATATGTAATTTCATCGAAATGATGCCACTCAATGGAGATATGAAACCAAATCTGACTGATTTGTACAGATTTTGGAAATGCTTGAACACCGTGACACAACGTTCACTCGGCACTGGTATTATCAGTCAGATATGCACCCATTTTGAACATTGTGTTAATCATCGTTGTGATTTGCACACCCATTTTGAACATTGTGTTAATCATCGTTGTGATTTGCACTCAAGGGTAAATGTACCAATGCACCCGATGCACTGGAAAGTTCCAAAGCAGTGCACTGTTCGTCGCAGGCTTAGACGAAGGGTTTTTTAAAACTACCCGCCGCCACCACAACATGTCTTATTTTATGTACTTGCTTTGTATAGTGTTGGAAGAAGTTCTGGGAAGAAGCAATTTTCTTAGGATCATGAACTGCGGGTGAGCTGTCAGGATCCGCTCTGCGAATAAGTAGGTGAGTATTGCTCTGGGTGAGCTGTCAGGATCCGCTCTGCGAATAAGTAGGTGAGTATTGCTCTGGGTGAGCTGTCAGGATCCGCTCTGCGAATAAGTAGGTGAGCATTGCTCTCAGTTATTTTAGGGATAGATTTTGATCCTGAGGTTTCGCCTCGGAAGAGCTGTCCTTCCTTGAAGTCTGAAGTTCTACGAAGATAGACCTTAGCATAGGGAGACATCTTCCTTCAGTGGGCAGATTCTCCAAGGACCCCACCTAGTGGTGGGCAACTCGTTTTTGGCGAGAAAGTAGGATCGGGGAAAGGATTCAGTTCTCCCTCTTCTGTGAACTGAATATGGCCTACATCCCTGATAGGGCCAATATTTCACTAACTCTAGCCCCTGAGGCTATTGCGAACAGAAAATTGGCTTTCTGTGTTAGTTCTTTTACAGTACAATCCTCATTGTTTAGGTTCGAAGCATAGTGCAAGACTTTGACCAACGCCCATGTAATGGGCTTTGGAGGGGTTGCCGGCTTGGGTCTAGTGCATGCTTTGGTACCTTAAAAAAGGTTTCGCTTATGAGGTCCGTCTCAAAGGCGTATAGAAGAGGTCTAGTCAGGGCCGACTTACACATGGTTATCGTAGTGGAAGTCAGGCCTCGTTCAAGTAGGTAAAAGAAGAAAGAGGCAGAAACCTGTTGAAATTTCTGTTGGTCCCCTTGTTTTCACGAGGGTTACCCCTTTCTTCCAAGACAATCCACATTGTCTCCTGGTTGGACTTGACTTGTACTCTACAATGAAGTCGGCCACATTCTTCGAGATCCCAAACTTTTGTTCACTGCAAGGGCGAAAAAATCATGAGATGCAGGGTGTTGGTTCTCGAGGATGAAATGTAACAGCAGACTTCTGCACCAGTTTGGATAAAACTGGGTACGGCAGAGGAAACAGTTACAGTTTCAATTCTAGAACTAGAGGAAACCAATTGTTTTTGGGCCATTTGAGGGCCACTACAGGAGCTGTTCCTCTGCACGATCCTAGCTCTTCGAGGACTTTTAGCAGCAGATTGGTTGGTGGAAACAGATAAATTTGATTCCATCCGTTCCAGTCGAGAGACGTGACGTCTATCGCTTCTGCTTAAGGTTCTCATAAGGGGCTACATAACGAGGTAGTTTCTTGTCGCTCGTTGGGAAGAGGTCGATCTCCAGTCCCGGGACTTTTATCGAAAATAAAGGAGTATGAGTCTGCGTCTAGGGACCATTCTGTCTCTATCGGCTTTCGCCTGGATAGAGCATCCGTCGTCACATCGTGGAACCCTTGAAGGTGAACTGCTTGATAAATGCCATCTTCTCTTTCTTGCCAGGCAGAAGATGGCTAACATCACGTGGTTGATGTGAGGTGAACTCGAGCCTTGTTGATTAGACATATTACTATCACCTCGCTGTTGAGAGCCAATCTGATGTGGACTGTTCTGCGAGGGGATAGTCTCCTCAACGTCAGGAGGACTGTCATAGCCTCCAAGATGTTAATGTGAAAGTTTTTTGAACTGGAATGATCAATTTCTTGCGAATGGCCTCCCCATTCTTTCAGGGAGGCTTCCGTGTGTATCGCCACTGGTGTTTGTGGTAGTTGCAAGAGAATTGTCTGTGCTAGGCTCTTATTCGTTGACCACGGCCTTAATGGCGTGCGCAATTGGCTCTGTGTCAACCTTGTTGATCTCTTTGAGCCTTTGATGTGTATCTTCTCCAGACTCCTGGCGCATCCTTTGGCTGTGCTTCTAGCCCCGGGTCTGTCACTACTGCGAACCGGAGAGAGCCCAGTACTCTTTCCTGTTGGCATTTTGAAATCCTCGTGTTGGATTAGTCTCTTGACAGATGCCGCTATTTCTCTCCTCTTCTTTAATAGAATGGAGAGGTGGTGTGACTGCAAATTCCCATGGATTCCTAACCATTGAAACTTGTAAGCTGGAGAAAGGCGAGACTTCTAGCGATTGATCTTGAGGCCCAGGTGTTCCAGGAACTGGATCACCTTTCCGGCCGCTTGCAGACAAGTAGCCTTGGATGCTGCCCGCACCCGCCAATCGACTAGTTATGCTACTACCTGTACTCCTTCGGAGCGTAGGTGCTGGACGATCGTGTCCATTAGCTTTGTAAATACCTTTGGAGCTATGTTTAGTCCAAAGGGCATGGCTGTGAAGACAAATTTTGTCTTCTGTAGCCTGAATCATAGGTAAGAGGAGAGGGGGCGACTGACTGGTAGATGCCAGTAAGCATCTGCCAGGTCTATTGAGACTGTATACGCCCCTTTTTGGTAAAAGAGTCCTTATGTGTTGCACTGTAAGCATCCGGAACTTCTTGTTCTCAATGAACTTGTCGAGTGAAAACAAGTCTAGAATGACTCTGGGTCAGTCTGAGTCTTTCTTGGGAACACAAAACAGCCTTCCCTGGAATTTTGATGGACTTCGCTTTCCTCATTACCTTCTTGTTCAAGAGTTCTGAGGTATATTCTTCCAATAAGGGGGAAGTGTTGGAAGAATTTTGGAAAGGTGGATTTTTGTTCCATTTCCAACCAAGTCCATTCATAATTTGGCTGTGGACCCAGGGATCGAAGGTCCAATGATCCCGAAAGTGTTAAAGTCTACCTCCTACCTGGAACCTCTCATTGTTTAGAGGTTCCTGAGGACATGTTTCCATGACCACGTCCTCCTCCACCCTTGGGGGATTTCCGGAGGATCCTCTTTTTGGGCCCTTACCTTTGTAGGGCCGAAAGGTGGTCGAGTGCCTTTCAAAGCCTGGATTAAATACAGGTGACTAGCTACCAGCTGATGAGAGACCATCTGGAAGATGGTTTATGGCTGGACTACCATTTGAGGCACCGTGGTCATGGTCACGGTCGGAAATTGTGCAGTTCTAATGATGATTTCCTCTTTGAGGACATGCCCCACTTTTGGAGCAGGTTCCTATTCTCCGTGGTGGCTCTGGTAATGACTTTTTGGACCACTTCCTGTGGGAGAGGGTTTACGCCCCAGATACATGATGAAATCAGTTTTCTGGTTCGTGTTTCACCGTTGTTGCGGCAAACACATGCTCTCTACCGGTCCATTTTTGACCTGAGAAGAGCCTACAAATCCATCACAAGGGTGGGGCGTTATTAAAGTCCTGCACACATTTCTAAGCAGTTCTGATGAGACAGGGAGGCGGCAAAACTATCTTTCGTCTCCTGTTCCTTACTCAAAGGATTGTTTGGCAACTTTGGAAGGTTCTCATTAAACTGCTGGCCTGCTATCTCCGGATCCAACCTCGAGACGGAGAAAGTTAGATGTACCTCTTTCCACTTCTCGCAGGTGGGCATAGCTAGAGATAATGGTTTGCATTTCTCTAGGATTGGGCAGGCTTTCCCCAAAAGGGGGAAGGCTGCGGAGGAAGGAGCAATGAAGGTTGGATGCTTCTTGCTCAATGCTGAGACTTTTAGAGTTAGTATATCCGGCCCCTTTCTGGGTCTTGGTAAGGAAGGCTTGTGCCTTGTCATGTTCGAGGATAATGACTTCCTTCGGTATAGTCTCCTCGCGGGATGTAGGTTCATCTCGCAGTCTCTCTGGGTACGCTGAAAGCTAGGCCAGAATTGAAGCTCTTCAAGGGGATTAGACCCAAACTTCTAGGAGATATCAAGTTTTAGTTTTCCATTCAACATGGGCATGTGTTCCGTCTACCTCCAGGGGTTGGTTCGGAGCAGTGAGGGAGGTCAGATATTTTAAGGGGCTTAGCGGAGCCCCTTCAAGCGCCAGGGCGTTTCCTTCCCTGTACCTCTCTCTTTATTTCTTTGAGATCTTGCTTATTCTCCTCTCGTTCCTTCCGGAACAGTGTTGGCATCTGCTGGATCGACTCTAGGAGCGTTTCACTCCTGCCAATCTGTCTAGCCAGTTGGGGAGTTGGGGCTGAAGAGGTTGACGGCATAAGTTGATATGCCGGCACAGTGAGCTGAGGGACCTCAGTCACCGTCAAAACGGACCCTTCTTCCTCCGTGGGTGGTTGAACCACTCCATATTTAGGGCCTTCTTGCAGTAGGTCCTGTCCGGTGTCAGTGGACACCTCTGACATCCGATCTTGGTGGATGTCCAAGCTTTGCAGTGCCTGTTGATATACCTGTCTACTGTCCGTTGGATAGAGGGATGCTGGATCTGTGCCTGAGGCACAGAGGTATTCGATTGAGCCTTAGGAAACAGTAGGCACTTCAAAGATTTGTAAGGTAGGTAAGGTCCCGGAGAGTTCTCCTGGAAGCCTCATACTCACCTTTGGTGGGTTTCCCTTGCTGTATCCCTTGACACCGTAGTGTCGGATATCTTTTACAAAGCCGTCGGTCAGCAAGGTCAGGCGATTGGAGCCAAAAATTATACACAGAAAAGATTAAATACTCAACTTTACAGAGGATGAAGATGCTGGAGATTACATGGTAATATTCCTTGAAAACATTAAGAACACCGAGAGGAACATGGGAGAACACTGTGCTTAAATGGCTACGTTTAAAGGAATAGATACGCCATAGTAGTACCGGGAGGGGATCCACCGGGTAACCTTGATAACGGCTCCCCTTCAATTTCGCCACTCTTCCCCCTCAAAGCGTAAAATCTATTCGGGGTGAAGATTGCCATGTGTCGTATCAAGAAATACGTCCCCTGATATTATGCGATATCCTTTAAATTTATATTAAGGATACTCACGCCAGGAGTTAGAATTCTGGAAACCTGTGGTTAATTCTCTGGGAGTATCACTGTAGCCAAATATCCTTTAGAAAGCTGCCTAAAGGAACCTTCCATCAGGACGGCATGGCTGAGCCCAAAAAAACTGTAAATATCTTAATCTAGTAAAAACAAGTTGGACTATATATCTAGAATATCAGATTTTAGAGCTTAGGATATAGTGTTTCTAATTAAAAGATTAAAGAGCATTTCTCTATCAAATTAACAAGTACTGTGTAGTAAAGTATAACCTTACCTTGCTCCACGTCTCCTTGGAGGAAGCTTTCTTTTATTGGGATCTATAACATCCTCCTTCCTTGTCTGAATATCGATTGGTTCCTGCTTAAGGTTCCCCATATCTAAGACCTGCATTTCCTCTAACCCATCACTGACATCAATGCCAGCTAATTCAATGGATGTAACATCTGATGGCAACTCATTTCCTACAAGGCAAAAAATTTACTTAAAAGAAAAAATGAACTTCACATAGTCCTGTATTGTCTGTTATAGTAAAGTAAGGAGCTACACAAGACTGCAAAAATGAATTGCCCTGATATATGCTGATGACCTGTTGTTATTATGAAAGGTCTTGAAATTTTTTTTTAAATTGAAGAATTGAAAATAAAAAGAGTAACAAAGCCATGTCTCTGGTGTCTGAAAAGGATTTGTTTAACACTTTATATGCATCATAGTTCTTAAAAAATCACAAAATTGTAGAGTAATTTGTATTTTTCCTTTTTCCTAATAATACAAACCCAAGTTCCAGAAAAGCTGGAATGGCCGTTAAAATCTAACAAGGTAGTTATAACTATCAGCAGGTGACCGGGGAAGCTAGAGGTGGGAGGATTAACTTGAAGGAAAAAGTTATTAAAATACAAATTACTTTATAAATTTTTTGGTGTTGGGATAGAGGAGGGCACACATCTCCTCCGCCAGAATATATGGCTGCTTCGCCTTTACGTTACGGCCAAAGCCACCAACCCAGGTCTTGAGGGTCGTAAGGGAAGCACTATTGATGGCTTGAGAGACCAAAAATAGCCTAAATAAAATTCAATAATCATGCTAAAACACTGTATAAGATGTCTAGAGCCAAATAAATGAGACTACAATTAGTATGAGGAACTAATTGAAAGTCGTAAACAACAAAGAGATCGGGAGGTAGCGACACCAAAATGGCTGCCAAAGATACCTGTAAGGGAAGGCATCACATAAAGCCGCTAAGGCTAAAATTAACAATATTATTAATTTAACGAGTGTGTCTACCTAGAATTATCAAAATAGACAAATATAATACTCAACTTGGGAGCAGGGATCTCCAAAACGTATGACATTCAAAACACAGAAACACAAAAGCTATGAAAACAAACAAGTCTGGATATCAGTGGTGCTAGAAAGGAATTAGGGAAGAAGCGTGGGTAGTGGTAGGGGTGGGGGAGGGTAGTTGTAGTACAAGGCAGTAGACGGATGTAGAACGGCACTTTGTAGTATCGGGGGATATTGAGGAAGGAGAGGACTAATTGGTAAGGGACCTCTGGTAGTGGTTCTAACAAGCACCAGTTATTATACCGACACTGTTAGAGTGAGCGAGCTGGGTTTATTCCTGGCATTCCATGCAACTTTTTTCTCTGGTATATTTAGCAGTATTTATACATTAGAAATGGTGCTATAAGGAGCATTTCACTGGGCGACACAGGTCTCTTTAGCTATGGTAAGCATCTCTTCTAGGAGAAGGACACTCCAAAATCAAACCACTGTTCTCTAGTCTTGGTTAGTGCCATAGCCTCTGTACCATGGCCTTCCACTGTCTTGGGTTAGAGTTCTCTTGCTTGAGGGTACACTCGAGCACACTCTTCTTTCTTATTTCTCTTCCTCTTGTTTTGTTAAAGTTTTTATAGTTTATATAGGAGATATTTATTGTTGTTACTCTTCTTAAGATATTTTATTTTCCTTTTTTCCTTTCCTCACTGAGCTATTTTCCCTGTTGGAGCCTACACACACACTGAATAGTCTGGCCTATTCTTTACATATTCTCCTTTGTCCTCATACACCTGACAACACAGATTACCAAACAATTCTTCTTCACTCAAGGGGTTACTGCACAGTAATTGTTCAGTGGCCACTTTCCTCTTGGTAAGGGTAGAAGAGACTCTTTAGCTATGGTAAGCAGCTCTTCTAGGAGGACACTCCAAAATCAAACCACTGTTCTCTAGTCTTGGTTAGTGCCATAGCCTCTGTACCATGGCCTTCCACTGTCTTGGGTTAGAGTTCTCTTGCTTGAGGGTACACTCGAGCACACTCTTCTTTCTTATTTCTCTTCCTCTTATTTTGTTAAAGTTTTTATAGTTTATATAGGAGATATTTGTTGTTGTTACTCTTCTTAAGATATTTTATTTTCCTTTTTTCCTTTCCTCACTGAGCTATTTTCCCTGTTGGAGCCCCTGGGCTTATAGCATCCTGCTTTTCCAGCTAGGGTTGTAGCTTAGTAAGTAATAATAATAATAATAATTAGGCCCATACTAAGAGTACTGTAAATGGTAATCGGCCAGAAAAGAACCTATATCTTCGTATATGATATGTTGCCTGTTGTATAAACATTAAGAAATGAGTTTGCATATATTCTATCCATCCTCTCCCTTGTCTGGGAGGATGGGGGAGATACTTCTTAACAGACTTTGTGAAAATTGCCCACCCAATCTTGAACTGTTACCCATAGATATATTTTTCTTTGATTTAATATTAATTATTAATTTTCAATTTTAAACAAAGTGATTTTTAGGAAATATGTTTAATGATTTTAATTGTGATATATGCTGAGGAACTATTATAGACCCTGTAATTTCATGGACTACATTGAGTATAAAATACTGTAAATATCCCGATATGTATAATAGATCATGTTAACAGGTAATTATGTTTATTGTAATTTTTAATGTAGAATTTGTGGTTAATAAAGATCTATCTATCTATCTGATAAGGAAGGTTACTCGGTTATGAAGCTCTTCGGTTATGAAGCTAACATGCATCAGATATCAAATCCAACTCAGCAGCCATGACTGCTGCACCCCTAAGAGATGGGGAAGAAAGAGGGGTAGATCAGGCATTTTATCTTTCAATGTACACTAAGGTAAAAACTGCTAACTTTGGCCAAAGTGTAATTTTTTCTTGAGAGATCTATTCTGGTTACATCCTGAAGAGCAGCCACCAAAGAACTAAGGGTAAAGTCACCTCCAGGACTTGAGGTATACTGCCACAAGTAATGGATAGTGAAGGAAATTGTATCAGCAGACTCCTGTCTAAATACCTAAGCCACTAACAGGTTCTTCCTGAGTGCTAAGGACGACCTGATATCACTAAATTTTTAGACCCTTGCCCAAATTGAATCCCCAATTCCTTCGCTGGTGGGTATAAGTAACTAATGAATGGTATCTTTAATATCTTTCTCTTTATCCTGCTGGTGCAAAGAAAAATCTTAGAAGCTCATGGCCACAGTTGAGTCCTCTTCAAGACAGCACCAAAGACAGAGAAGCCATTCACTTTGATGCCCTCTGGATGCCTCCTGAGAAGAGATGGAAAAGGACTCAGCCTGGTATCATGGGCAGCTGGGTCTTGGCCACAAAACAGGAACAAGCAAAAGAGACCCATTCTTCAGAATGACTAGTGACATAAAAGATGTTATAAGCTTGCCAATTCACTTTTCCAAACCTAGGGGCAAAACTGAGTAGAGAATCAGATCTTTGTCTGACGCTCATTTCAAAGGCTTGAATAGAGTAGCCTAAAAAACTTGATGGTCACATGGGACTCCGGCTCCAGAGGAACCGGTGAGGGAAAGACAGCTTGAAGCTCCTCATGAACACAGGCAGTTCCCGTAAGGAGAAAGGTCTAAGCCTATTAGAAGACCTGGCTGAAGGCTGGGAGATACCCTTTTGCCATAGACTGAGAGGAACATTTTTTGGCAAAGGAAGGCAAGAAAAACAGCTATTACATGCAGAAGCTCCGACCAGAGAAGTATCCTTTTTATGATACTAATTGCAAGCGATGGCACCTCAACAAAGAGCATCAGCAAATCTGGATTCCATTAGGTGTGTGGTTACATGGGAGCCACCAGTGTTACCCTGAGACTATTTTTAAAATTACTGAAATAAGGAGAGCCAAATTAACAGAGATTGTGAAACCATTGCTAACCAATCAGCTAAAAGCAAAGGTCATGCCATAGCAGTGGGTGGAGCTTCTGACTGCAAAAGTAGATGATTATGGCAATAGTAATAAAGCATCCAAAATTGTTAATGAGCCAAGAATCATTCGTTGAAAAACCTTTGCCAATATTCAGGAAAACAACAAAGTTTATCAATACATCTTGATCACAAATTTAATGAAACAACACATACAATACTGTAGAAATTTGTGATAAACCAGCAGTGAAAAATCTCACTCGGTATGATGATAGCACCTGAAAATGTTAATTATGTGATGAAAAACTTTCACCAAAGTACCAAATGAAATGGAGAGGAATCCAAAAAATCAAGTAATAGGAAAACCTTGCAAGCTATGAACAGGTTCTTAGATATACAGTGAGTGATCCAGTTTACCTTTGGTAGGCCGTAAAATTGGTTGGGCAGAGGCCATATACCAAGAGGAAGCCCTAAAATGGAGGAGTCCCTTGCATTTTCAAACTCACAAATGGGCTATGTATGAGTAACAGGTCTGAAGCAAAGTAAATTAGGGTTCACATTTATTTGTTGTTACACATGGCTATAAATAAACTCATATATCACTTAGAACTAAAACATTATTCCATTAAGCTCACCATCTAAACGTGTATCTGGACC
This sequence comes from Palaemon carinicauda, assembly GCF_036898095.1. Lineage (NCBI taxonomy): Eukaryota > Metazoa > Arthropoda > Malacostraca > Decapoda > Palaemonidae > Palaemon > Palaemon carinicauda. The sequence goes on from NC_090746.1 coordinate 55,531,451, forward strand.
GGTATGAATCATTCGAGCTCCGTGAGGTCCTTCAAGTAAGGTTTCCACCTAAATAAAAAAAGCTGAGTGTTAGGTTACCCCCAAAATATTTCCCAAAATATTATTAAAGTCTACACAAGTTTAATTCTTAAATTCCATTTAATTGAGTTTTGAGTTTTAGCTGAAGTCCTTTTACCAGTCTCGTTGTAAAAAATATACAGTACAGTAGCATTTACATACTTTGCCTTGCTAAGTTTTTGTTAAGGCTTATCATCAATCAAATCACCCAATGGAATCTTGACCATTGACACTCTTAGGCCCATTTTTTGCATGATGAATCTGATAAGATTACAGTTTTTCTTACTGAATTCTATTTCCTAGAATATATTTTTATATGTAATACAGTATAGTATGTCCGAATTATAATTTTCATGAAAATAACATTCTTTCCCTTTAATGCCTAATAAAAGTTTGTAACCTTGTTAACAGGAAGAACTAGAAAAATAATTTAAACAGTAAATTTTAATTCAAAGCAAGTGTTTAGCGAGGATCATTTACTAAACACCGAGAATATATTAAAACTTCAACTAAGCAGACACAATAATCATGTAAAACAATTGCTAATTATTTATAGCATGATGAATATAATTGCAGTCATAATGTTTAAATAAGTTTAATACCCTATATTGATTTTGATAACAATAGTAATATGAAAGAGTATAGATTTTCTTTCCGCATCTCCAGCTGTGCATTGCATTTGGACTTTTACTCCCAAATTATTCCCTTAGTTCTCTTCCTACCTACATGTCTGACTTCTTCCATTATACCTTGTTTCACTTACAGTACTACCTGCTTTTCAAACCTAAGATTCCTACAGATGGCTTAAGGGCATAGCAATATTTTTCTTTAATCATCCACTGCAAATTAATTTCCCTAATACTGTATAATGCTAGTTATGAAGTCATTTTGAAGTCAAGTACTTTTACTTTATTGTAGTACATTCAAAACTGGACAACAAAAAGTTAATCGTAAATTTACATGAAATTTAAGATCATTAGAATTTCAAGGGCTGAAAACTTATATTACTGTAAATAATGTAATCAGAATTCCAAAATTTAAATAACAAAATCTTTGGGCTTCTCTTATTAGAGTATAGAAAGGACGTAATTGGCCGGCCAAAATATTTAACCCCTTGAACACCATTGAATGTATTCTGCGTCCAGATATTTCTTACTTCTTTCGGCACCATTGGACCTATTTTATGTCAAGTAATTATAATTTTATTTCTCTTATATAACTTATGTATATGAAAATTTAACAAAATATGTAAAAATGATAAATTTGTAAGTAATTTGAATTTTTCCTTGCTTACAAACCTGGAGCTATTTATAGGGGATTACCTTTCGGCAAAGCTGAAAGACGAGCCAAGAACAATTTTTAGCGAGGGGTAACCATCCATCCCGCTAGTTAGCGGGTGGGATAGACCAGCTACCCCGCTCACTCACACACCTGGGTTGAGTAACCACTTTGCTTTATGGCATAACTTCTTGGGGAATAAGGCTGGCGGGCCAATTTGTATAAATAGCTCCAGGTTTGTATGTTAGGAAAAATACAAATTATTTATAAATTTGTCATTCGTTCCGTCACCAATACAAACCCTCCACTATCTATAGGGGATGACTTAGCTCTTAGGTGGGAGGAAGTCTTCACCAACTGGGTTTGGCATTTGACCCAGGGTTCTCTCTCCTTCGATATGGATCGAAGGTAGTAGGAACCCTACCCTTGCTAAGAAACTGGTGCTATGCACCTTTAGCGGCCAGCATAGGCTGTGCGTTCGTGATACTAGCAATGTGGCTGCTTTAGTAATAGGATCTCGAGTCATAAGAATTTGAGAGTACTGAGACTTTACCCAATAGCCACCCTCGCAGGGGTTTTGGGGAGGCAACAAGTATTTCTATACTTAGGATACACAAGTGAAATGAATCTTACCTGGAAAGAGGTGAGGTTAGCTGTGCTGAGGACCATGGTGCTGAGTTCCCCAATGGGGGAGAAGGTGAAAGGAAGAAAGAGGCTAGTCATTCTTAATCATTCACCCCAGACTAACCTGGGTAACCTCAACCTTCTGCTACTATCAAGGAGCTTGAGGTGTTTTAGACCACTTGTTGTGCAGCCACCATCAATGGAGAATGTATCCATGTTCCTGTGGGTTACATCTTGCAGATAGTGGGCGGTGAAGGTCGTCTGATGCTTCCATACGCCTGCTTGCAGTACCTATGCCACAGAGTAGTTTTCCTTGAATGCTATGGACGTTGCAATGCCCCTGACGTCATACGCTCTGGGTCGTTTTTGAGGAGGAGGGCCGAAATGGAGTAGAGAGTCAATGACCCTACGGATTCAGGAGGAAATAGTATTCCTCGTGACATTCTTCGTGCTGACAAACAGGGCTGTCACACGGCATTGAGCTGCTGCTGTTCTCTTTAGGTAACACCTTAGACTCCTCACTGGACAAAGTACCAGTTGGTTTGGATCTTAGGTCACAGAACGTACTCTCTCTATCCTGAATGTGCTGAACCTAGAATCCAGCACACATGAATTTTGAGTCTTAGCAATAAACTCAGGGACGAAGCTGAGAATTACTTCACCCCATCTCCTAGAGTGGGAGACGTTAAAAGATAGACCATGCAGCTCACCAACTCTTTTGGTCGAAGCCAAAGCAAGTAGGAATACTGTCTTCCATGTCAGGTGGCGATCTATTGCCTGGCGAAATGGTTCATAGGGAAGACCCTTCAGAGACTGAAGGACCTGAAACACATTCCTAGGAAGTCTAAGCTCCGCCTAAGGAAAGTTCAGTGGAGGAAATATCTATCCCTTTCAGTTTAAAGGCGAGACTCAAGGCTGAACGGTAGCCTTTGAGAGCTGAAACCGAGAGAAGCATTTCTTCTCGAAAGTGTACAAAGAACTCCACTATTGTTGGAATAGAGGCATCGAGGGGAGTGATACCTCTTCAAAAACACCAGCCACAGCAAACAGACCACTTCGCCTGATAGATTGACGCTGAAGAGCGTCTGAGGTGTCCAGCCATTCTTTCCACAACTCGTTGCGATAAGACTCTCTGTGTGAGAAGGTGCTGGAAAGTCTCCAGGCGGGTAGTCGAAGTGAAGCTACGGCTTTGTGGTAGATGTTGGCATGTGGCTGTTTTAGCAAATTGTGACGTGGAGGAAGTTCCCTTGGGATCTCTGTGAGGAGCTGCAGAAGGTCCGGTAACCATTCTGCTTGATGCCATAGTGGAGCTATTAGGGTCATTGATAAGCTCTTGCTTATTCTGACCTTGTTGAGGACTTTTCTCATCAGACAGAACGGGGGAAATGCATACGCGTCTATGTATTCCCACAGTTGTTGGAATGCATCTTGCCAAAGAGCCTGGAGATCTGGGACTGGGGAACAGTACAGCGGGAGCCTGGAATTCAGGGCCATTGTGAACAGGTCCACAGTCGCGGAACACCACAAAATTAGGACTTTGTTGGCTACTAGATGATCCAAAGACCACTCTGCTCAGACTGTCCATGAAAACATTCTGTTTGCCAAGAATGAAGCGAGCTGATAGAGTTACTGAGTTGTCTTCTGCCCATTTGAGTATCTCTACTGCTAGATGGCACAGCGGGTGCTAAAAGGTACCGCCTTATTTGTTCAGGTAAGCTACTATCATGGTGTTGTCGCTCATCAATACCACGGAGTGCCCCGCCAGGAACTAGTGAAACACATTAGGTCTGTGTCTTCTTCAATTGCCCAAAAAATTGGCTCACTGAGAAAGTTTTTCAAGATTTTTGGTGATCAATCTATTCTGAATAAGTGTTAATTCTTTCATTTTACCTTGTTTCGAGTATTGTTCTCCTGTCTGGTCTTCAGCTGCTGATTCTCATCGTAATTTGTTGGACAGGAACTTACGGTCTAGTAAATTTCTTATTCCTGATCTAGATATTAATCTCTGGCACCGTCGTTCAATTAGTTCTTTATGCATGTTGCATAAGATTTTTTATAATTCTGACCATCCTTTACTTTCAGCTCTTCCCAGAAAGTTCCATCCTGTTCGTAATACTAGGTATGTAGTTAATTTTAAGTCAGGCCTTCTCCATCATGAAGCTCAATACTGCACAGTACTCTAGAAGTTTTATTCCAGCTGTGACCAAGTTGTGGAATGATCTTTCTTATCAGTTAGTTGAATCAGTAGAACTTCAAAAGTTCAAACTCGTAATAAAAGTTTTTTTATGTTGAACAGGCTTACGTAAGTCCTTTTATAGTTATATATGAAATATCTGTTTTTATGTTTTTAAATATTTTAATTGTCCTTTGCGGATCCCTTCGCATAGGAGTTCATTGGGACTGGATCCCGAGTTAGTGGAGGGAGAGATGCTATAGTCTGAACTAATCACATTGACTGTCCGGGCATCGACCCTGTGGAAATGCCACCTCAGCCAGCAGCTTTGCAGGCATCCCCCCACAGGTGGATATGTGGAAGGATTGCCCTTCCTAGCGGAATCAGCCTTGGCCAGATCCCCTCTTTCTCTTCCCTCCACGGAAGGACTTCTTAGACACTTTAGGACTCAGCTGTTTAGGGTCCCTAGCCCTATTTGTCAGCAGTTTGAAAGCTGGTCGTTTCCTTTGTGGCTGATGTTAAGGCTTTTAGGATGAGGGAGTAATGGTTAGACTTCCTCCATCTCTCAGCTACTCGCTCGACATCCTCTGGTTCGAATGAGGAACTTACCCCGAAGGGGGAGTTCGTTGTTGATGGAATTTTTGGATGACTGAGTCCTTTCTCTTCAGGATGGGGTTGGCCCAAAGGTTAACCACCTAATGGGAGAGGAATTCTAGTACCCCGGTGCCGGACAAAAGGAAAGTTTCCATCGACTTACTTATGGACTCACAAGACCAGTGCTGAGACTGGGTCAGTTATCCCACTGATCCCAACCAGAAATCAAGCCAAGACGCTGCCTGCATGGTACACCTTGCGACCTTTTCCTGGTTAAGGATCTCAGAATCCAAGAACAAGACAAAGTCCCACTAGTTTCTCAAGGGGCGTACCCTTCAAGAGTGACTCAATAGAATGATCCTGAGGCAAGATAGCTAGTTCATTTAAGATCTCATAATACCTCTTTTGCTACACATAAGGCGGTGGAAGGAGTTTATTGGGAGCATTGGCGCAAAGAGAAGAGAACAAAGCAGTGGCCTGGGCCACCGCCTTCTGTTTGGCACTCCTCAACCCCTTTAACCAGGGCAAAGCTGCACTGGCCCCCGGGGGTCTATAATTGCCGTATACCTGGCCAAGGACAGTGTCCTTGCCTCAAGAGGGGCCTACCGATAGATCTGGCAGCCCATTGATGGTACAAATGCAGGCTATAACCTGCCAGAAGGTGCTCCGTCTCTTTTTGCTCTGCTTTTGTATGCTTAGGGCTAGTGGCAGTTGGCAAAAGATCGTCCTCATGATCAGTTTGCTCATCCACCTCCGAGCTCTCAACCATAGGAGCATGGGGTGGGTCGATGTCGTCACTGGGATCGACCATTAACGGGGGCAACTCCTGTTGGTGTGTTAGGAAAGATCTCTCTCTGCCACTGTAACCGAGTGGTTGGAGCTCTGACCGAGGACTTAGGAACGGTAAGTAAGTCCTTTGGTTGTCTGCGCTGAGGCAGGAGTTCCTCCATTAGAGTAGGCCTTGCGACTTCCTCTGTCCTGCGAGGGCACTATTCCTTTACAGGAGGAAGAACCAAGTCAAACACTGGTGGAGGGCGAGACTCCCTAGGAATCACCTCAATCGGAGTGAGACGGAAGGAGTCCGTAAAGGAGATTGCTTGTCCTCCTTGGGAGGATGGTTTGATCCTTTTCCTGAGGAACCCTGAACTGCAGGGGACTCCCTTAGGATTCTGAAGTGCTCTCTTCCAGTGGTCTTTTAAGAGGAAAGATAGGTTTATCCCTCCGAGGAGCTTCTGCAAAAGCAGATTCCTCAGGGTTACTCCTGGGATCACTAGGAGGAGAGGCACCTGGAAGGAGAGCTACTGCAGTCAGCCATAAGGGGTTGTGAGCTCCCAATATTCTCGGAGAGGGATCCTTGGAGCGGCATGGAACCTTAGGCTTAGAAAACTAAAAAGATTTCTTAGCACCTCTTACAGGCAGAATTGGTACTGGCCTTTCCCTTGGGGGAGGAACTGGGTGTCGGAACCTCTGACAGGGTAGCGAAGGCTGTCTTGGGGCAAGTAGAGGCTCATGAGCAGTAAGGTTTCCCTGTGCAGGGATACTTCTTGCTGCCAAGAAAGGTGACGGAATCTTGTCCAGGGATGAGGCAGGCGCAGTCGGTAAAAACTGAACTAAAAGGTAAGTGACGAGGCAGATCGCATGAAGGTGGAAAACCACAATCAACTGTTTCGTCACTCAATGTTCCGTCACGCGATGCTATTCTGCCACGCGTGGCAACACTAGAATGAGCATAAACTCGATGACCAAACCCGGGGGAGAGGGTTCAGTCCTAGATCATGACAAATCTAGGTCGTGCGAACCGTAAGAATTGGCGCGACGAGAACCCATGAGTTCTACATCATGGAAGGTAAGATTTTTACCAAAAACCATGTCACGCCAGCCCGAAGGGTTCGTGCGACGAGGGCCATGAGGATTACGAGAGCCCGGAGGTTCAGCGTAATCGATGAAACAAGAGTCCGAAGGCTAAGCATGACGCCAGTCACGAGAGACCAAGGGCTCAGCGTGACGAGGGAGAAACTCTGAGTTACGAGAGCTACAAGGCTCGTTGTAACCAGGGTTACGAAGCCCAAAGGCTCAGTGCAACACCGGTCAGAAGAGCCCGAAGGCACAACGTGATGCAAGTCCCGAGAGCCTGAAGGTTCAGCGTGATGTAGATCACAAGAGCCCAAAGGCTCAGTGACCAGGGTTGCGAGAGCTCGAAGGTTTCATGCAACGGGAGACAAAAGACTCCGGGTTACGAGAGTCCGAAGGTTCTGTGTAACCAATGGCACGAGAGTTCACAAGCCCTACGTTCCCTGCGACACGAAAGCCCGAAGATTCAACATGACGCGGATTACTAGAACCCGAAGGAACTATGAGAGCCCAAAGGTTCAGCGCAACAAGAAACCGAAGGTTCCTGGTCACGAGAACCCGAGAGTTCAGTGAAACCTGGGTTGCGAAAGCCCGAAGGCTCAGCGCAACTGAAACCCAAAAATTCTGGGCCACAAGAACCCGAAGGCTCAACGTGACTAGGACCCGAAAGTCCCTGGTTGCGAGAACCCCAAAGGAACACCGAAACCAGAACCCGAAGGTTTGGTGTCTCGTAAACCCAAAGGCTTAACGAAATGAGGACCCGAAGGCCCCAGGTTACGGGAACCTGAAGGAATATCGCAACCAGAACCTGAGGGTTCAGTGTCTCACAAACCCGAAGGCTTAACGAAATGAGGAACTGAAGGTTCAAAGTTACGGGAACCCGAAGGAACATGGCAACAGAAGTCCGAAGCTAGATCGTCACAAGACCCCAAAGGGAGATCGTGGATTGAACTTTGGAGGTTCAAAAAGGCGTCTCCTCACTGCAGGAGGAGGAGCACGACCTGGATGGAGAGATGTCAGAAACCCATCCACCCGACGAACACCCGAAGGGGAACGTCTAGCAGTAACTACATGAGGGGTAGACTTTTCAAGACGCTTTCTCTTCCGAGGGAGAACATCACCTAGGACTGAGCCCTGCCCTCACCCTTGGGGGAGAATTGTAAGCGTAAGACTGCTGTAGTACGGTTTTTTCTCGCGAGCGAGAGGTGTTCCCCCAAAGGGAAAACAAGCTTTGGACTTTGTTCCTTCACCGCCCCTAGTGAAGTTACATTGTCCTCAGCTTCGGGTGACCAAAAGTCTGACCGATGGACAGCTGCGTCTGCGCCCGAGGTAGTAGCATAGACTTCCAAAGGCGACGAGAGCCTCCACTCAGCACCCAACTGAAGGAGTCCAAACAGGACATCCTTAGAAGGGGGACCATCCACGCCCAGTGATGGCCAGAAAGACATGAGATCAGTAATAGAGCAGGCGCTCTCTGGAGGACAGGGCCGGACCGAATCGCTAGGGAAGTCGGGACCGTCCTGAGGCATACGGAGTTGACCCAGAGTAACATGGGCTGCGCTTCTACTCGGCCGTTCCTCAGAAGAGACAAGCGGAGGAGCAGCTCCGAGAAGAGGTTGGGGGGGGGGAAGAAGAAGACCGTGATTTCTTCGACTTCGAGGAAGACCATTTAGCCTTCTTCTTCTTCCCTCGCCCGAACCTCTTTCACTTGGAGGCAAACCACTCCCTACACTCACTACAGGTGTCATCCCATGAACACTTTCGGCCCTGGCAAGTAGGACACAACAGGTGGGGGTCCGTCTCTAGGGAGGACATGAAGACACCGCATGTACGGCGTTCGGGACCAGGACACGTTCGTATTGCAGGACTGCAATCACTCAAACACACGCACTGGAAAGAAAAAGAAAAAGTATTATAATGGCAACTCAAACGGGAGAGAGCGGCAGTATGACCGATATCCACCAAACCAAAAAGCAAAGTGGTTAGTCAACCTAGGTGTGCAAGTGAGCGGGGTAGCCAGTCTATCCCCAACCCCCTAACTAGCTGGTTGAGTGGTTACCCCTTGCTAAAAATTGTTCTTGGTTCGTCTTTCAGCTTCGCTGACAGGTAATCCCCCATAAAAAGCAGAGGGTTTGTATTCGTGACGGAACAATTATATATTGATTGAAAGGAAATTTATTTAGCTATATGAGAGAAATAGTAGTAAAGCCATTTCTGTGCTATGATGAGTTAAGTAAAATGTTATTTTTATAATAAAATAAATTTTTGAATATACTTACCCGGTGATTATAATAGCTGCAACTCTGTTGCTCGACAGAAAACTCTAAGGTAAAATTCGCCAGCGATCGCTACACAGGTTGCGGGTGTGCCCAACAGCGCCATCTGTCGTCCAGATACCCAGTACTCAATGTAAACAAAGAACTCAATTTTCTCCTCGTCCCACTGCGTCTCTATTGGGGAGGAAGGGAGGGGCCTTTAATTTATAATCACCGGGTAAGTATATTCAAAAATTTATTTTATTATAAAAATAACATTTTTCAATATTTAACTTAGCCGGTGATTATAATAGCTGATTCACACCCAGGGGGGTGGGTAGAGACCAGCAAAATATGTTTACATTATTATGAGCTAAGAATTTTTATTTCATTTTAGAAGTTATCAAAATAACAAAAACAAAATAAATAGGTACCTGGTAAGGAAGTCGACTTGAACAATTACTCTGCCTTTTTAAGTACGTCTTCCTTACGGAGCCTCGCGATCCTCTTAGGATGCTGATCGACCCCTAGGATCTGAAGTATCAAGGGTTGCAACCCATACAACAGGACCTCATCAAAACCCCTAATCTAGGCGCTTCTCAAGAAATGACTTTGACCACCCGCCAAATCAACCAGGATGCGAAAGGCTTATTAGCCTTCCGGACAACCCAAAAACAACAATAAAAACATTTCAAGAGAAAGATTAAAAAGGTTATGGAATTAGGGAATTGTAGTGGTTGAGCCCTCACCCACTACTGCACTCGCTGCTACGAATGGTCCCAGTGTGTAGCAGCTCTTGTAAAGAGACTGGACATCTTTCAAGTAAAATGACGCGAACACTGACTTGCTTCTCCAATAGGTTGCGTCCATTATACTTTGCAGAGATATATTTTGCTTAAAGGCCACGGAAGTTGTTACAGCTCTAACTTCGTGCGTCTTCACCTTAAGCAAAGTTCGGTCTTCCTCACTCAGATGTGAATGAGCTTCTCGTATTAACAATCTGATAAAGTCTGACCAAGCATTCTTTGACAAAGGCAAGGATGGTTTCTTAACTGAACACCATAAAGCTTCAGATTGGCCTTGTAAAGGTTTAGTACGCTTTAAATAGAACTTAAGAGCTCTAACAGGGCATAAGACTTTCTAGTTCATTGCCTACGATCTCCGATAAGCTGGGGATATCGAAAGATTTAGGCCAAGGCCGAGAAGGCAGCTCATTTTTGGCTAGAAAACCAAGTTGTAGCGAACAAGTGGCTTTTTCTGACGAAAATCCTATGTTCTTGCTGAAGGCATGAATCTCACTGACTCTTTTAGCCGAGGCTAAGCATACCAGGAAAAGAGTCTTAAGAGTGAGATCTTTCAGGGAGGCTGATTGTAACGGCTCCAACCTGTCTGATATGAAGAATCTTAGTACCACGTCTAAATTCCATCCAGGGGTAGCCAAACTACGCTCCTTGGTGGTCTCAAAAGACTTAAGGAGGTCTTGCAGATCTTTATGTTTGGAAAGATCTAAGCCTCTATGCCGGAAGACCGATGCCAACATGCTTCTGTAGCCCTTGATAGTGGGAGCTGAAAGGGATCGTCCTTTTCTCAGGTATAAGAGAAAAACAGCTATTTGAGCTACAGAGGTACTGGTCGAGGATACAGAAAAGGGATTTTGACGTAGGAAAAATCTATTTCTGGGCGAAGGACCTGTGCCGCCCAGTGAATAAGCTCCATTTAGCACTTATTCTTAGGTAATTTACTGCTAAATATACCAGAGAAAAAATGTAAAGGAGTGCTAGGTTAACTAGCTCGCTCACCTATTGGTGTCGGTATAAAATTGGGCGTATAATCCAGAGGTCCCGCACTATTTAGATTCATCCACGACAGAAACCCCAATAGAGGAGAGCCGTTCAACCTCACTCGGTACTACTAACACTGCATCCGCTCAGAACCCAACTCCTTAGCACCCAAAGTTTGGGGACTCCAAGGGAGAGGAGCTGGGAGGGTTCACTGGGCGGCACAGGTCCTTCGCCCAGAAATAGATTTTTCCTACGTCAAAATCCCTTTTCTGGGCTCGAACCTGTGCCGCCCAGTGAATCTATACAAGAGAATATGTCACCAAACTTGCAAAATAAAGGAAAAAACATAAGCGTAAGGGAAATACAGGATGCTTTAATCAGAGATGAGTACCAAAAAACAATTATAAGAGTATCTTAAATATGAACATAAATCCACTTGGTGGACAATTGACAAATAAGGTAGGTATAATAATGCCGTGAGTGATAATATATACAGATACTCAGGAGTTTAAAAATTTACAAATATAATAACAGTATTCAGGTGCGAGACCAACGAATACAATAGGGTATAAATGAGGCAGGTAAGAGGGAGAGATAAAGAGACAAGGTATTAACCTGTGAGTTACCTGGGAGTAACTACGCTCCCTGCAGCTACTGTAGAAAATTTTAGGGCTTCCAAATGTTTAAGGTAGTGTTTCTTGAACACTGACGGTGATTTCCACCCTGTATACCTGGAAAGGTCCGTAAAATTCATGTGGTGAAAAAAGTTCACCGAAGTAGCAACCGCTCTGATATCATGTGCAAGAGGAAAAGAGTCAGGGCTAGCTTGTTTAATAAAATACAAAATTTGTTGCCTGATCCCTTTAATAGTAATGGTACCGCCTTGTTCTCTAACGAATAGAGGCCCCGAGGAGTTAGAGGAGGTCCGGGATAAATAAGACCTAAGAGTAGTAACAGGGCACAGAGACGGGTCTTGCGTGAGGGGAACAATTTTCCAGGAGGACCATCTGTTCTGAGGGTCTTCGTTTTTAGCCAAAAAGAATTTGTTAGGTGAAAGAAGGACCTCTCCCGAAGGCAGGAACTCAATATGACCCGGGTCTCTCGACAAAGCTGCCAGTTCAGAAATTCTTGCCCCGGAAGCCAAGCTCACCAGGAAAAGTGTTTTCCTGAGAAGGGGAATGTAATCACAAGAACTGTTAAGGGTATCAGAAGCCAATTTGAGTACATCATTAAGGAACCAGGTCACCGGGGTAGGACGAGTAACCGGTTTCAGTCTGGCACAGGCTTTCGGAATTGAAGCTAACAAAGAGTCGGTTAAGTCTATGTTAAAACCCACTAGGAAGATCTTTTTCAAAGCAGATTTAATAGTGGTGATAGTATTGGCTGCCAGACCTGATTCTAATAAAGATCTAAAGAAAGTGACTGTAAGGTTCAAGTTCATACAGTTCACGTCTGAGTCTATCAAAAATTTTGCCAACTTTTTAACTGCAGAGTCATACTGGCGGATGGTGGAATCCCGTTTATCCGATTCTAGGAACAGGGTGTTTTGAGGATCAATATTGGCACCATGCATGGCCGCAAACTTCATAAAGTCCATAAAGTTAGGGCGCTCTGAATGTTTGAGAAAGCGTACACAACGCGTGTTTGTACTATCTGAGACAGAACCGGATTGGGTATCGGGTGAGGGTATAGTCTCAACTCTCGCAGGAGAGGATACCAGTTGCTCTTGGGCCAGTTGGGTGCGACCAAGGCTACTTGTCCCTTGAAGGATCTCAGCTTGTCTAGAACTTTCAGCAAAAGATTCACCGGGGGAAAGAGATAAATCTTTTCCCAGATGTCCCAATTCTGTGACATGGCGTCTGTGGCGTAAGCCTGAGGGTCTAGATTGGGAGCCACATATACTCTCAATTTGTGGTTGGACTCCGTGGCGAAGAGGTCCACTTGGAGACCGGGAACCTGAGAGAGAATCCACCGGAATGACTTTAGATCGAGTGACCATTCCGATTCTAGAGGGGAGGTCCGGGACAGGGCGTCTGCCACTACATTCCGGACTCCCGCCAGGTGGACGGCTGAAAGATGCCAACGGTTCAAGGCTGCTAGGGAAAATATGGCTACTAGAACATGGTTCAGAGGCCCTGACTTTGACCCGCCTCTGTTGAGGCAGCGGACCACCACTTCGCTGTCGAGGACCAGACGAAGGTGTTGTCTCTTGGGAAGAGCGAGACGTTTCAGGGTTAGAAGAACTGCCATGGCCTCCAGCACATTGATGTGAAATTGGCGGATCCAGGGAGACCAAAGACCTTGAACTTTCCTGAGCTGAGAATAGCCGCCCCAACCTGATAAGGATGCGTCCGTGTGAATGATTAATTTCGGAGGCGGAAATCGAAGGGGAACTGACTTTGACAGACTGTTTGCTCTTGTCCAAGGAAGAAGTCTTTCCCGTAGAATGGGAGGAAGGCGGACTTTCCTGTCCCGGAACTTCCGGTTCGCCCTCGAACGCCAGACACGATTGATATCTTTCAACTTTGCCTTCAGAAGGAGATCCGTCACTGAGGCAAACTGAAGGGACCCCAGAATCCTCTCTTGGAGTCGTCTGGAACTTACTTTGTCTTTGAGAAAGCGTTTGGTGTTCCTCGCAATCTCTAACCTCTTGGGTTTGGGAAGACACAGAGTATGAGATATAAGATCCCATTGCAGGCCGAGCCATTGGAACTTCGATTTTGGAAGAAGACGGGACTTCTTGAAGTTGATCTGGAAGCCTAGAGATTGAAGATAATGGATGACTTTGTGAGTGGCTTTTAGGCAATTTTGGGAGGTGTCTGACCAAATGAGCCAGTCGTCCAGATAGGCTACTACTTGATTTCTGAGTTCCTGAACAGCGACTTCTGCTAACTTTGTGAAGATCCTTGGGGCGATGTTGAGCCCGAAAGGCATCACCTTGAAGGAGTAACTTTTGTCCCCTAAGCGAAAGCCTAGGTACGGACGAAAGTGTCTCGCTATCGGGACGTGATAATAGGCGTCTGTAAGATCGATAGAGGTGGTGACGGCCCCACGGGGAAGTAAGGTCCGCACCTGCGAGACGGTAAGCATTCGAAACTTGTCGCATTGAATGGACAAGTTGAGAAGGGATAGGTCTAGAATCACTCTTCTCTTGTCTGAATCCTTCTTCGGGACACTGAACAGCCGACCTTGAAACTTCAGGTGTTTCGTTTCTTGTATGGCGTTCTTCTGTAAAAGATCCTGGACAAATTTGACCAGGTCCGGAGTGGAATGTTGATGAAATTTGTTCGGAGGAGGAGGTCCTTGAATCCAACTCCACCCCAGTCCCTTGGAGATGATACTGAACGCCCAGGGACTGAACCTCCATTTGTTGCGGAAGGCATAGAGCCTCCCCCCTACCTGCTGCACCTCAGTATTGGTTTGAGGAGTTGCCTCCACGTCCGCCTCGGAAGTTCTTTCCCCTGCGAAAGGCTCTTCCCCTGCCTTTGTTCTGGTTAGAACCACGGTGGTAACCTCTACCTCTACCATAACTCTGGGAAGAGCTATGAGCCTCATAAGACTGGTTAAAGGCAGGAGAGGTGGCGGAGGCACCGGAAAGCTGGCTCTTAGGGAGCAGAACGGTGACATAGTCATCCGAAGGAGCCTGAGAGGTGGAAGGCTGTGCAGGGGCAACAGGAGATGGGGGAAGAGGCAGCCGGAAAATGGACGAACCACTCTGCTGTTGCCTGAACTGGGTGGAGGTATATGGACGGAGCTTCTTCCTACCCCGGGCTTGGTAATTTGCAGGGTCATATTTACGTTTAGGAGTCAAACCCCAACGGGCTTTAAGGCTCTGGTTGACTCTAGTGGCCTCCGCCAAGACTTCCTCTACAAGATCCTCAGGGAAGAGATTTGAACCCCAACAGGAGGACCGGATAAGCTTATTAGGTTCATGCCCAATAGTCGCCTCTGCCAGGACATGTTTGCGACACCTGCGTTTAGCAGTAGCGAAGTCATACAGGTCATAGTATAATGACTGCAACGTAGCCTTGTTGAGAGACTTAAAAATACCCTCAGTATCGTAAGTCAAGGCTATCGACTCCGTGGAGGTGGCCAAGTTCAGAGTACGGCCAACGCGTAGGCGGGAATCATATTCCTGTTTAATGAGGGATTCCGGGAGACGGGGAAGCCGCTCACTAAACATTACTGAAGCACAGTCTGCTGCTAGCTTGCCAGAGGTAAAAGTTGTATGGACGTTGTCCCAACACTCAATGCCTGAAGGAAGAAGGAGGGAGATTGGATCCACCTCTCGGATGGGAGGCAAGGGCTTCTCCTCCAGAGCATATTGGAAGGCAAGCTCTGCTACCTTATTGACACATGGAGTCACGGTGTTTTTGTCCATTAAGAACATTGTGAAGGAGCTCTTATAAGGCGTCAACATGGTGTTGGTACAGCCGATGTCATTTAGGAATATGGCCCACACAGATTGGGCTTGCTCCTTAGGGAAGATGACTGTCTCTTTGGGGACCTTGTCTAACCGAACCAAAGCTTCCTCGGTAAGCCTGGCATAACCATGAAATGGAAATGCCAGACCAGGAGGAAAGAATTCAAAGTCCTCTAGGGGACGAGTGCCAAGACCCTCCAAAGTTAACATTCCGTCTGAGAACGGGGAATGAAGAGCCATACGCCAAGGGTTATTCTTGGCAAACGGCGGGAGCTTAGAGGCATCCGGGATGAGAGAGCTTTGGACTCGCTCCGGAGCACCTTGCTCTAATGCCCCAAGTCTCTGACCGATGTTAGAGAACATCGTGTCCATCTTAGACTGCATCTCTGATACCAACTTGGCCTGCATCTCCGACACGATACGAAGCATGGCTGATTCGGAAAGGCCCGGGCTAGCAGCCGGAGTGGCGGAATGAACTCCCGGGTCGCGAGACTTAGAGGAGGAGCCAGAAGCCTTAGATGACAGGTTTGTATTCTGCTTAGAACCATGAGAAGCCTTATGAGGCTTATGAGCTTTAGGTAAGGTTCTAGACTTATTCTTGGGGGGAACCGAGTGTGATCGTTGGGACGATTCACGGTCCCCAGAAAAACCATGAAAGGAAGAGCGATCAGATGAAGAAGAAAGAGAGGGGCTGAGGATAGGAATCTCAGCGCCGGAAACACCTGCCTCACTTATCACCCTACCTGTATCTGGATCATCCAATAACATGGGTTCCACGTCAAGGTTCATGGAGGCAACATTGTCTTCTAGATCCCCGGGGGCGTCCGACGGATCCTGCTCTGGATCAATGAACCCCGCTATGGTGGCATCAATGTGGGCAATGATGGGAGCTGCAACATGCCTAGCCACAGCGGCTGAAGACTTGGCGTTGGGGTAAATCAAGGAACAGTAGTCCTCGGAGAGGACGTACGGCCGCTTAGACTTCACGTTCCGGGCAAAACCACCAACCCATACTTTGTGTGGCCCGAGCCGCAGACTTTTGCTCCGGGGATGCCTGAAATAATAGTGGGAATTAAAAAGGGAAGGCTCCCAGTGGTCCTTCAAGACCATAGATATCTTACTAAATAGTGTATGTATGCTAAAAAAGGTAAGATAAATAAGAAGGCAACATAGCCAACGGGACTCACCGAGTCAGATCCAAGGGTGGTAACGAGGTCAAAACAGACCACACAGTTATCCGGGTGCCATACCACGACATCCTCCAGCTGCACTCCGCAGAGGGCGTGAGACCGACAGACGGTATGGCCGCAGGGCTGATGTAGAACAGCTGCACAGGCCGTCGTCTGACAATGCACCATCTATAAAAAGAATAGTATATGAGAAACTGTAATTCTCTTAAGTAGGGGCGGGTCCGGAGGACCCGGGCCTAACATAAGCCTAACACAAGATTAGGGCTTAACTGTAATATTCTTAAGTAGGGGCGGGTCCGGAGGACCCGGCCTAAACATAAGTCTAACTTAAGACTAAAGTATAGCCATCCATTCCGGTCGAGCCGGGAGCATAAAAAAGGATGCAACAACAAGAAATTAAGACACATGGTGTCTGATTTCCCGGGGCGAGGCTAAGCCCCGGGCCGGGAAATAAAAGTATCCAAAACCAATTCGTATAGGAACTCCGGGATAGTGATCTGTCATATAATCATTATATATAATCATAGGAACTGTTATAAATTAATAGGGGGACGGAACTGTAGATAAGAACCGCCAACCGAACCCAGAGGGTTTCATATAACATAAACCAGTGTGATAAGTGAATATAAAATAGGGTGCACCGGGATCCAACTCTGTTGACCGGTGGCCAACCAGACTAGACAGAGACGAACCCGCCGGGACACCCGGAGGACAAAGTCCATAAACACTGAACTACCCCCTCTAAAAGGAGGGAAGGCAACGGTCCCCTAGGGGAGGGGGGGAGAGAAGCCTAGCCGCCCACCTAGCGAGAGGGGGAGCATGGGGGAGGATCACGTGATACGGAGCAGCAGGGCTACCAACTGACGATCCCCAACCAGACAGATCAAACGGAGTAATAGCACAATATTCATTATAATAGTAATAGCGTTGATAATATAAAATAAACACATAAAAATTTTTGGGCAAGGCATGCAACATAATAATTAAATCACAAAAGACACACCTGGTGGCTTAAAAAATAACATTGCCGCCTAGCAACGAAGGTCGGCAGCCATAACGATACGTAAATGATATCGGCCCAAAAAGTGAACCACGAGGGTTCTAAACGCTAAATAATGAATATCCACAATAACAAATAAAATTTAATAATAAAATTAATACATATAGTAACACCGCGAGAGAAACTAAAAGCTCTCAAAACAGGAGTACCAACTGTAAGTGGGATCAAGCAAGATCGATATGAACGAAGAGAATAAACTCCTATAATTCAAATATTAAACGATCTAGGTTGCTCAAAACACAGCAAAACCAAGCTTGGTACTTAACTTAGACGGTGTCTCCAGGGAAACCGACGAAGAAGCCATAATCCAATGAAAATAAGTGGAAAAACGAGAGCACAACAAAAATGCGGGTTACAACACAAGACGTGCTAAAAGGAGTTGGGTTCTGAGCGTATGCAGTGTTAGTAGTACCGAGTGAGGTTGAACGGCTCTCCTCTATTGGGGTTTCTGTCGTGGATGAATCTAAATAGTGCGGGACCTCTGGATTATACACCCAATTTTATACCGACACCAATAGGTGAGCGAGCTAGTTAACCTAGCACTCCTTTACATTTTTTCTCTGGTATATTTAGCAGTAAATTACCTAAGAATAAGTGCTAAATGGAGCTTATTCACTGGGCGGCACAGGTTCGAGCCCAGAAACTGACTTGCACCAGTCTCGGAAGACTTCCCACTTCGATTGGTAGACTCTAATGGAAGAAGCTCTCCTTGCTCTAGCAATCGCACTGGCTGCTTCCTTCGAAAAGCCTCTAGCTCTCGAGAGTCTTTCGATAGTCTGAAGGCAGTCAGACGAAGAGCGTGGAGGCTTTGGAGTACCTTCTTTACGTGTGGCTGACGTAGAAGGTCTACCCTTAGAGGAAGACTACTGGGAACGTCTTCTAACCATCGAAGTATCTCGGTGAACCATTCTCTCGCGGGCCAGAGGGAAGCAACTAACGTCAACCTTGTCCCTTCGTGAGAGGCGAACTTCTGCAGTACCTTGTTGACAATCTTGAACGGTGGGAATGCGTAGAGATCCAGATGTGACCAATCTAGGAGGAAAGCATCTATATGTATTGCTGCTGGGTCCGGGACTGGAGAGCAATAGATTGGAAGCCTCTTGGTCAGCGAGGTTGCAAAGAGATCTATGGATGGTTTTACCCCAAGTGGCCCAAAGTCTCTTGCACACATCCTTGTGGAGGGTCCATTCGGTTGGAATTACTTGCCCTTTCCGACTGAGACAATCTGCTATGACGTTCAAGTCGCCTTGGATGAACCTCGTTACTAGGGAGATGCCTTGACCTTTTGACCAGATGAGCAGGTCCCTTGTGATCTCGTACAACGTCAGTGAGTGGGTACCTCCTTGTTTGGAGATGTACGCCAAGGCCGTGGTGATGTCCGAGTTAACTTCCACCACTTTGCCTCGAAGGAGAGACTTGAAGCTTTTCAAGGCCAGATGTACTGCCAACAGCTCCTTGCAGTTGATATGCATGCTCCTCTGACTCGAGTTCCACAGTCCTGAGCATTCCCGACCGTCTAGTGTCGCGCCCCAGCCCACGTCCGATGCGTCCGAGAAGAGAACGTGGTTGGGAGTCTGAACAGCCAGGGGAAGACCCTCTCTTAGGTTGATATTGTCCTTCCACCAAGTCAGACAAGACTTTATCTTTTCGGAAACCGGGATCGAGACCGCTTCTAGCGTCTTGTCCTTTTTCCAGTGAAAAGCTAGATGGTATTGAAGAGGACGGAGGTGTAGTCTTCCTAGTGACACAAATTGTTCCACGGATGACAGCGTCCCTACCAGACTCATCCACAGCCTGACTGAGCAGCGTTCCTTCTTCAGCATCTTCTGGATGGATAGCAGGGCTTGATCTATTCTGGGGGCTGATCGTCTTGTTGTTCAGCAACGTCCTCATCAGAGGGTTCCTCATCCGAAAACTGATGAGGAAACGGCAACGGAGTGGGCAACGTCTGGCTCGCTGAATCCGGTCGCACTGGTGGATGCGTGACGGAGCCGGACGCAATATCATGGAACTGCTGCACAGTCTGTGAACTGTCAACAACCATGGGTGCGCGAGGAAGCACAGCGTCAACCCGAGACTGTCTAGACCGTCTGGGTTGTGCAGTCAACACCCTACCGGGTTGCTGAGGTTGACGCACTGCGTCAAAACAAGTCACCTCTGCTGGTTGTTGAACGTCCTGAACGTCAACAACCACCTCCGAGCGTCGTTTAACGTCAACGTGCGGCTGGCAACCCACACTGGGTCGCATCGGTGGAGGAACCACCTCAACTGGCAGACGCGAGTAGGTTACCTCAGCGTCAACAGGGCGCACAACCGACCGGTTGGAAGGTTGTTGGCCAGAAGGTTCGGTAGCAACCTTCTCCGCATTAAAGTCCTCTATCAAGGTCTACGGGAGCAGGTGTGGCAACAGACGGGGTTAGCGACTGAGGCGGGTACCGTTTACCATCCCTGAAAGCCTTGTTATGCGTGACATAATTGTACAGCAAAACTTCAAAGGCTCGAAAACAGCTGTGAAGTTGACCTGTAAACAACTTGGAGCGTCTCCTGGCCAGGCGCCAGGGAGAGTCTACGAGAATTGAGAAGTCTATCTGGGCAGAGGCATGAACTCCCAAGCCGAGAACTTCTCTCGTGTCATATCAGACTCTCGCTCTATAAACCAGTTTAAAAGAAGGGAAAGCAAAGGCTGTATCCCCCAAACTCCTCCTGGTGAAAAACCAGTCGCCTAGCTAACGTAAAGCTCTCTAGGAGAGCGAGAGAGCACTAGCTTAAAAACAACGGCTTCGAAGTAGCTAGGCCTAGTGTAAGCTCTGACGTTTAGGCGAACGAGGAGCAGCAGTTACAAAAAGATCCGGACAAAGATCCTTAAAAAAATCATCATGATTTAATTAAAGTCCATAGGAGGCTAAGCAGCTTTAGGCTCCTCTCCATCTGACAGAGTCCTCAAGGGAATATCAGTAGGAGGGGGAACAGCAACTTCCTCATCTACAGGAACCTTGTCCGATAAAAGCTGAGTCTCAAGCAAGGGAGAGACCTACCGTGGTGGCAATGCTTTACAAGCAGAGTCCACACTCACTGGTGCATTAGTAGCGGACCAGAACGCAACGTCATGTAACTGCTTGACAGTCTGTGAACTGTCAACAACTGAACTGTCAACCACAACAGGTGCGTGAGGACGCACAGCGTCCACTCGAGACTGCTTTGACTGCCTAGACTGAGCAGTCAAAACAACTCTAGAATGCGGAGGTTGACACACAGCGTCAAAACAAGTCAACTCTGATTGTTAGTGAACGTCTTGAACGTCAACAGGAGCCTCAGCAAGTGGCCTAACGTCCAAATGCGGCTGAAAAACCACACGAGACCGCATCGAGTGTGGTTCTAAACAACCTGACTGACGTGACTAAGCTACGCCAACGTCAACAGTAAGCACAAAGGAACGTTAGGTTGGCTGAAAGCCAGGATATCGATGAGATAAACGGCTAGACTCAACGGACTAATCGGCAGAATAGTCTTCCATAAGGGAGGCAAGCATATACTGCATGTCTTGCCATACAACCCATTAAGGATCAACGGAAATGGTTGTGGTAAGAGACGAGGGTAACGTCTGTGACCGCAACACTTTGCCTACAAAAAAAGACTCTCGGAGTCTGTGTTACGCTTTTGTTAGGCGGCGAGCAGTTATCCGATGACTGCATAGGGTCAGAGCTGTCCTAATGGTTGTAACCAGGACGCTGGACCTGTCCTGAAAGGACTGACTTTCGCTTAAGGGCTTCGAAACCTTGTGACAGGTTTCTTATGCGAAAAGCCTTCGGATGACGAGGAGAAACAACGTCTCTCTCGTCTTATGGTAGGGGAGATCTTGGTAAGATACACCCGATACCATAGTGGGAAAACGTCTGTTCGTTGGTCAAGGCCTCTCGAACCCATAAGTCGTTTGACATTACTTCTCCCCTGGGCTTGGGAGCATGTAAGAGGTCCCGGACTAGGTGAACGACAGGCACGAACAGACGAACCCTCGGACGCAACACTGTAACACTTTGCGCATATCACTTTATCACTTCGATTTTCTGTTTTGCACTTATTTCACTGAAATTTTTACTGATTTCTACCTGAAACACGCAATTCTACCCTTCATTAAAAGGTAGTAATTGCGAAATCAGTCGTATAATGCAAGCTCATTAATACCAGCAAAAAACAGAAAACATATTTAAAGATAAAAAAAAAATCAGTGGCTGGGAAAGAGACTAAACACTAGTTCATATAACTACGTTTTCAATCTCTCACCGCACATAGCCTGGGGACGAGAATAAAAAACTAAAACGTTTTATCCTTCCTCCCCGTACAGCGACTAGGGACGAGAGTAACACGAGAACAACGTTACCCGCTTGAACGGAACGTTTTCTCTCCTCTCTCTCCCTCCGTCTCTATCTCTCTCTCTCTTTCTCTCTTGATTTCGCACCTAAGAGAAGAGCCCAATTATATTTCGTCAAAAAAAACATGTTATTTGACTAAAGGAAAAAACTGAAAGGTTTTTCAAATAAAAAGTTCCTTTTAAAATAGAATTTAAAACATTTAAGCTAAGAAAGAATGAACAAAACGTCAGAATCGATTTACTCTTACTGCAAAGTGAAACCGTGATACACTCTCTCTCTATCGTAACGATAGAGCGCATGTTGAACGTCCTGAACGTCAACAACTGCGTAGCATAAATAAACTAAACGTTAGTTCATCTTTGAAAACAGTACGAAGACTATCAAAGAAATTCTTTCATAAAATATTACATTTAAAAAGTTTTAAATCCTTAGCTCTTTAAAAGCTAATTACGATATAAAGGGCTCAACGTTGATTAACTTCGGTTTCCAAGTTAGGACCGCCTACTCTCAGGAAAGGTCTATATAAACAAAACATTAAAATTATTTTTATATGTTTATAATAAATGGAAAGTTAATCGAAGAGGCCTAATAAAGGCGGAGAGATATAAAATATATAGAGGAAAATCTATAACGTGATATAATTACTAAAAGCCTAAACACACTTCCGCTAAGGGAAGGGTCGGCCATTTAAAAGTGAAAGAAAGTCCATACTCTCTTTGTCATCATAATTAAATCTATCCAAAACGAGTTCAAGATTTAAGATGAAGATAAAACACCTGCATAGCGAAAGCTCAAAACTAGAATAGTGTACTTCACCAATTAGTTGTGAAAACAAATCCAGTTTAGCAACAGCGAATAAGCACGTCTTGTCGGGAGCACGACAGAGAGAAAATTGAGTTCTTTGTTTACATTGAGTACTGGGTATCTGGACGACAGATGGCGCTGTTGGGCACACCCGCAACCTGTGTAGCGATCGCTGGCGAATTTTACCTTAGAGTTTTCTGTCGAGCAACAGAGTTGCAGCTATTATAATCACCGGCTAAGTTAAATATTGAAAAATGACACATAAAAGGGGCTGAGGGTTGAGTGCCAAATTTTTGGTAAAGTGGTAGCACTCAAAAGGTTAAGAATAATAACTATAGTACAGTTAATTAAATTACGAGATAAATAAAGCAAACGATGTGCTATTTGCAGTGGAAGGTCTAACCTAACAATGTCTCCACTTTGTTTACATAAAAACAGGAAATTACTGTACCACTTATTTCTTTCACACCTATTTATCATTAAACAATAAATAGTTTCTGAGAAATAAGTGTCATTTGATGTAAGGCACCTATTTTTCTTAAAAACCACTACTACTGTATATCATTGCAAAAAGCCAAAAGCACATGGTACAAAATTGTAAAGAAAGTATGACAATATTATCTTAAACTTTTGGTTCAACTTGAGCCTTGTGGGTTTACTATACTTCATTAATTGAAAAATACAAATATTCTTACCTTTCTTGGCCTTCCTGGTCTTCTTCCAGTAGATGAAATAACGTAAGTTCCTCTAGGTCTTCCTCGACCTCTCTTTTTACGACGCCCGCGACGAGAAACAACCGGCATTGGAACACTAAATTCTGGCAATGCAAAATCATCATCTTCAGGTGGTCCTTTGACTAATACTGCTGAAGCTGGGGATCCCCCAGGAAGTGTCATATCTACTACAATACCTTCACCATCTGTGTCTTCTAACTTTACACAGGCACCAAAGTGATTTTCAACTGGCATTTCAGCAAGAAAAACTGCATTGTGAATATCTTTTTTAAGTAATGAAATGGATCTATTTGTATCATTTTGAAAATTTGTCTCTTTCATTTCTTTAATTATGTTTGGTGGTCTCCCTCGATTCCCTCCCCGTCCTCTTCTGCCAAACCTTTGATGTGGTCTTACTGGAACTGGCACCCTTCTCGTCCTTTGACCTTTGAGACCATTGAAATCACTGTTTGCATCTCCTGAGCCTTTGACGCTTAGTATCAAAGACTTGCTGTCTTGAAGCCTCTTAAGATCTTCTGGACGGGGTAACACTGTAACAAGACGGTTACCTATTTTCTGAACAACTCCCTGTGCAGAAATAGCCATAGGACCAGTACCAATGAGCTTTTTTGACTGATTATTTGAGGCCTGCTTATTCAAAATATTATTTGTTTTAAAAACAAGAGACTGTCTGTTACCAATAGAGGAGGCAGATTTTGAAGAATTATTTGAACCAGAAAGCTGGGATGCAATAAGCAAAGACTGTTGTCGCCGATTTGCACTTTGAGAATGTGTAGTATTACTGATAGAAGTTGTAGCCACTGGTGATGTTAGTTCTGTCAATGTATGACTCTGGGGATCATCTTGCCCACTAACTGTTATGTGCTCAGAATCAATTGTTGATGCTAAAGTTACAGACTCTCCTGTTTCACTCATTAGTGGTAACTGTAAATTACTTAGTCCTTGCAAAATGGAAACACCTGACCCATCATTTAGAATTGATAGGGGCAAAGTTATGGTATGAGATGAGCCTGACTGATCATTTGCTGGTATCTGAATCAAATGTTCTCCTAGTAAAGCAGTAGGCGATCCAGCAACACCATCCTCCGTAGCTGTTAGGTATGTGATTGTATGAGTTCCGTCACCACTCCCCATTGTCATAGTTGAATGTTCAGTACCTTGACTAAGTAGAGAAAACTGTTCACTAGCATCTTCTGCAGCCACAATTGTGACTGGCCCCTCACCAGTAAAATCCTGTTGTAAAATCATACCTGCTTCACCACCCAAAGCTCCTTGATCTAATTCCAACTCTCCATGAACTCCAGGGAGTTCAACAAAGTTTACTAGGCTTCCATCAGCTGCTCTTAAAAGAGGTATGGTGGACTGGGGATAGACAATAGTAACTGCCTGGCCTGTCTCGTCAGTAGTAACGTAATGTACCTCATCTTGCATTCCGGCATGATCCCCATTATGAGACATTACAGATGTGACTTTCAGGACTTCTTCAGCCTCACTCATTTCTCCAACAACACCAACATCAGTGTCTCCAGCCATCTCAACTAATTGATGACTACCAGCTTCGTCGTTTCCTAGAAAAGGGGAACACCTCATTATAAATCCACATACTGTATATATTATCCATAAAGTACAGTAGGCTATAAGTATTTCATTTGGAACAACCAATTTAGGGGAAAACTTATACAGTACACAATGAAAGCCTGTACTGTATATATACAGTGATTAAAATCTAAGGTTACATATAAAAGTACAGTATATTCTAATTTGATAGTTGGAAAATATGAATAATAATGATTATATTTTGAACATGATTAAATAGCCAGTAATAAATTAAACTAGAAGGGCACTCAGTAAAGAATATGACTTTGCCACACCAAGAAGTCTTATTTTGTTCTTAACTCCACTGAATAATTGCACTTTGATGTATTTTTTTCAAAATCTAATGGATTTGTTCTTGTGACATACCCCACGTGTACACCAAGTTTCGTTGAAATCGGTTGTGTAGTCTTTGCATAATGTTATTCACAAACAAAAAAATAAACTAACAAAATATTTGCCATAATCAAAGTACTACTGCATACTTGTACATTAATGTACTTTATCCAAAATGTTACGGATTCATCCTTGGGTCATACCCAACATGACTACCAAGTTTGGTCAAAATTGGTTTAGTAGCTTCTGTGTAAAGCAGCTCACAAATAAACAAAGAAACAGACGACAGGTGTGAATACATATCCTTTTCTGGCAGAGGCAATCAATATAAAAAAAGAGAAGAATGTTAATTTAAGGCAGTATTGTAGTCTCATCTTTTGAATTTCAATATTGTAGACTTCATAGAACTGCCTTATGGAAAGGAGTAATTACCTAACTAATACCTTGACCTAATATCACAAATTTTAAAATCAATATATGCTTTTCCTAGCTATACAAACCCGAGTCCTTTTCCATAGGGAATGTCTTTAATAGGGCTGGAACAGTTATTGAAATTGCTCCTACATGTTTTGGTCTTTTAAAAAGAGACTCACTTATTGGTGAGTAGTTAGTCCTTCTAGAACTGAACTGGTTGATTGTTTTTCTTCTCTGGAATGCTATATATCAACTGTATGTCAGTCTCCTTGGTCCCATGTGGAAGAGAGAGAACCTCAGCAAGCTCCTATCAGCCTAAAGATGAGTAGGCTGATAGGGCCTGAAAGATGGAATACTTTAGTTTTAAAACAGATCCTTGAATTCAACTACTTGGGATCAATAATAACAGAAGAGGGATGTACTGAGAGAGCAGTGAGACGGAGAGTGAAAGAAGCATGGTAAAAAATGGAGAAGTAACTAGAATAGTTTTAGACAAGAAAAGGCCATCAAGACTTGAAATCAAGATTTATGGGACAGTCATCAGGCCTGTATCATTATATGGGGCAGAAGCTTTGGTACTTAGAGGAAAGAGGAGGGACTCTTAGAAAGAACCGTAATAAGATGATGAGATGGATGGCTGGAATATCACTACTAGAAAGAAGGTAGAGTCAAGATATATAAAGAATGCGTGGTAGTGTATACATACTATAATGTTAAAGAGAAGGCTAAGAAAGCTCTCCTGAGATACTACGATTCTGTAATAAAAAGAGAGGAGGTTGAACCAATCAAAAACATGACAAATTCGGAGATAATTTGTATTTTTCCTAACCATACAAACCTTAGCTATTTACATAGGGTATTACTTTCGGCGTAGCTGAAATGACGAGCCATTAGAATTTTAACGAGGGTTAACTACCCTCTCGCTAGTTAGCGAGGGGGTAGGGGAGGGGTAGCTAGCTACCCCTCCCCCCTCACACACCGGTGAGCTGATTCACTTCACTTAGAGGTAGGACTTCACGGGGGACAGGGCTGGCGGGCAAAATATTTGTAAATAGCTAAGGTTTGTATGGTTAGGAAAAATACAAATTATCTCCGAATTTGTCATTTGTTCTGTAACCGAAATACAAACCACGCTATTTACATAGGGTGACTTAACCCTTAGGTAGGGTGGAAAGTCCCAGCCTTACTGGCTTTGGCTTTTGCCCGGGGACTCAGAATCTGAGTGAGTAGCACTCGAGAAAAGGAGTCCCTGCCCCTTGCAAATTCCTTGCTCCGCAAGGAACGTGCGGCCTACATAAGCTTGTGTGTGAAGGAATGAAGTGTGACTCGTCCTAGGAAGTTGACCTGAAGTCCTTTAGATGGAATTCTAGGCTAGGACGTTCCCTATACCACCTCGTCAGGGTATGGGGGAC
This sequence comes from Palaemon carinicauda, assembly GCF_036898095.1. Classification (NCBI taxonomy): domain Eukaryota; kingdom Metazoa; phylum Arthropoda; class Malacostraca; order Decapoda; family Palaemonidae; genus Palaemon; species Palaemon carinicauda. The sequence goes on from NC_090746.1 coordinate 55,558,400, forward strand.
GTGACAGAATTATATTAATACTAGGAACACAAGGAAGCATGGTTTACCTGCAGTGGTTTGAGGTCAGCTATGCAGAGAACCCAGGATGCTGCTTTCACCAAGAGAGGGGAGAATGAAGAAAAGAGTAAGGGCCAGACATACTTTTTCATTCATGCAGTCTAAAACCGGGTAACAATGCCCTTAACCTTCTGCTACCTGTCCACTAAGGAGCCTGAGGTTAGACCAGCTGTTGTGCAGCCACCACAGGGCCGATAGAGAAAGTATCGAGGCTCCTGTGGGTCACGTCCTGCAGGTAGTGGGCTGTGAAGGTCGTTTGACGCTTCCAGACCCCAGCTTGTAGCACCTGCGTCACAGAGAAGTTCCTCTTGAATGCCAGGGACGTTGCGATGCCTCTGACATCGTGTGCTCTAGGGCGACGTGACGGAGGAGGGTCTGGATTCAGGGCATGATCGATGACCCTTCGAATCCAAGCTGAGATGGTATTCTTGGTGACCCTCCTCTTCGTCCTTCCTGTGCTCACAAACAGGGCTTGCACGCGAGGACGAACTGCAGCTGTTCTTTTAAGATAACGCCTCAGACTCCTTACTGGGCATAGTAGGAGATGGTCTGGGTCATCTGTTACAGAACGAAGACTCGAAATCCTGAAGGAGTCGAACCGTGGGTCCGGAACTCCAGGATTTTGAGTCTTAGCAACAAACTCAGGGACGAACCTGAACGTTACCTCCCCCCATCCCCTTGAATGGGAGACGTCGTACGAGAGACCATGAAGTTCACTGACACGCTTACCCGAAGCCAGAGCGAGCAGGAACACCGTCTTCCAAGTCAGGTGACGATCAGAAGCCTGGCGTAATGGTTCGAACGGGGGTCTCTTAAGAACCCTGATAACCCGAACCACGTTCCATGGAGGAGGTCTCACTTCCGACTGAGGGCAGGTAAGTTCGTAGCTTCGTATGAGCAAAGAAAGTTCCAGCGAGGAAGAAATGTCTATTCCTTTCAGCCTGAAGGCCAGGCTTAAGGCTGAGCGATAGCCTTTCACCGCCGAGACCGAAAGGCGCATTTCCTCCCGCAAATATACAAGAAACTCCGCTATTGCTGGAATAGTGGCATCAAGGGGAGAGATACCCCTCCCACGACACCAACCACAGAAGACTCTCCACTTCGCCTGGTAGACCCCTGCAGATGACTTTTGCAGGTGTCGAGACATCCTCTCTGCAACTTGTTGCGAAAAGCCTCTCTCTGTGAGGAGATGCTGGATAGTCTCCAGGTGTGAAGTCGAAGCGATGCTACGGCTTTTTGGAAGATGTTGCAGTGTGGTTGCTTGAGTAGCTCGTGTCGTGGGGGGAGTTCTCTCGGGAGTTTCGTCAGGAGCTGCAGAAGGTCCGGGAACCACTCTGCATGATGCCATAGCGGAGCTATCAAGGTCATTGACAGGTTGACTGATAGTCTGGTCTTGTTGAGCACCCTTCTCATCAGACAGAACGGTGGGAAGGCGTAGACGTCGATGTTGTCCCACCATTGTTGGAAGGCATCTTGCCAGAGTGCCTTGGGGTCCGGGACTGGGGAGCAGTACAGCAGCAGCTTGAAGTTCAAGGCTGTCGCGAACAGGTCCACTGTCGGGGAACCCCACAAAGTCAGGACTTTGTTGGCTACTAGAGGATCCAAAGACCACTCAGTACTCACTATCTGCAAAGCTCTGCTCAGACTGTCGGCGAGCACATTCCTTTTGCCCGGAATGAAGCGAGCTGATAGTAGTATTGAGTGGACTTCGGTCCATCTCAGTATCTCTTCTGCAAGATGGGATAGCTGTTGTGAAAAGGTATCTCCCTGCTTGTTGATATAAGCCACTACTGTGGTGTTGTCGCTCATCACCACCACGGAGTGACCCGCCAGGATCTGTTGGAACTTTTTGTGGAGGGCCAGATATACGGCCTTCATTTCTAGCAGATTGATGTGGAGGTACTTTTCTGATTCTGACCATAGGCCTGAGATCCTTTGGTTCAAAACGTGGGCCCCCCACCCTTCTTTTGACGTGTCCGAGAACAGCATCAAATCCGGGGGGAGGACGAGAAGATCCACTCCCTTTCGAAGGTTTCCGTCGGTCAACCACCACTGCAGGTCCATCCGTTCCGCAGGCCCCATAGGGACCAGAATGTCCGGGGAATCGTTGCCTTGATTCCACCGAGACTTGAGCTACCATTGCAGGGATCTCATCCTGAGGCGGCCGTTTGGAACTAGACGGGCCAAGGACGACAGGTGACCTAGGAGACGTAACCAAGATTGGGCTGGAAGGTCTTCTCGTCTGAGGAAAGGCTCTGCGACCCTCCTCAGCCTTGCTATCCTGTCGTCTGATGGAAAGGCTTATTGGAGATTGGTGTCCAATATCATGCCTAGATATACCAGTTGTTGAGATGGAAGCAGAGAAGACTTCTCAAGATTTACCATGATCCCTAGATCTTGGCAAAGTCCTAGAAGCTTGTCTCGGTGTCGAAGAAGGGTCGACTCCGAGTCTGCTAGGATCAGCCAGTCGTCCAGATAGCAAAGGAGACGGATGCCGATCCTGTGTGCCCACGAAGATATCAGGGTGAACACTCTGGTGAACACCTGTGGTGCTGTGGAGAGACCGAAACACAGCACCTTGAACTGGTAGATCTTGTTGTCTAGGCTGAATCTCAAGTACTTCCTGGAAGACGGATGGATTGGGATAAGGAAGTACGCGTCCTTCAGATCCAGTGTGCACATGAAGTCTTGCGGTCTCACTGCAAGTCTGACCGTGTCTGCTGTCTCCATGCTGAACGAAGTTTGTTTGACAAACTTGTTCAGGGCTGAGAGGTCGATGACGGGTCTCCAGCCTCCAGACGCCTTCTTTACAAGAAAGAGTCGACTGAAGAAGCCTGGGGAGCCGTCGACGACCTATTGGAGAGCATCCTTCTTGAGCATGGTCTTGACTTCTGCCCGAAGGGCTAGCCCCTTTGCCGATCCCATGGCATAGGAGCTCAACGACACTGGATTCGCTGTCAGGGGAGGTAGAGATGTTATGAACGGGACGCGATATCCTTGGCTGATCACGGAGATCGTCCAGGAATCGGCCCCGAGTTGCTGCCACCTGAATGCGCAACTTTGCAGGCATCCCCCCACTGGTGGACATGCAGGGGGATTGCCAATCCTAGCGTTTGCGGCCTCGACCGCTCCCTCTAGGATTCCTGCCTCCCCTCCCCTGGAGGAATTTCCGCCCGTCTTGTCTTTGACAGGAAAGGGCTGCTGTTTGGACACCTTTGCCTTTGCTGCCGGAGCCGGTTTCGATGTCCTAGACTGACGAGGCTGTTGTTGTTGAGGTGCTGGAGGCTTGTAGGGTCTGGATGTAAGAGCCCTTTGGAGGAGAGAATCGTGATTCGATTTCCTCCACCTCTCAGCTGTCCGTTCCACATCCTTGAGCTCAAACAGGCTCCTTCCAAGGATGGAAGAGTGTCTGAGCTTGCAGACATCCACGGCTGGGACCTTCGAGTGGAACATCTCTGTCACCGCATCACGACGCTTCAGGATCGTGTTTGCCCACAAGTTCGAAACTTGGTGAGCCAGAAACTCGATGGTGCGTGTACCCGAGAAGAGGAAAGTCTCCATGGCCTTCCTGGTGCTCTCCTTGGACAAGTCCTCGGATCGCAACAGGATGCCCAGAGACCCCAGTCAGACATCCAGCCACGAAGTGGCCTGCATGGCACACTTTGCGACTTTCTCCTGGCTGAAGATCTCTGTAGCTGAGAATATCACCTACCGGGCGGAGAGTTTCTCAAGAGAAATTCCCCTGGTAAGCTCTTCCACAGAATGGTGGAGAGGAAGAGCTAAACAAGGCTCCCCCATGATCTCGAAGTACCTCCTCTGTTGTACACGAGGAGGTGGGAGGAGTTTGTTACCGGCAGAGGAACGGCTGGAGGAGGCGAGTTCGGAGAGCTGGCCCTCTTTACCCCCTGGGACCAGGGCAGAGCCGCGCTGGCCTTCGAGGGTTTTTGAGTGCTGTAGACTTGGTCCACGACCGTATCCTTGCCTTCGCGAGGGGCGGTCTGCGGGTCCTTGAACCTGTTGAGTTGCCTCATCAGATTCAGGACCTGCCAGAAGGCATGCTCCGACTCATGCAGCTCTCCTCCTGGTGGACTGGCAGCAAAGTCTCCTGTCCCCAACTGCTCTACTTGGGGGGACATGTGGACGTTCTCCTGGGGTCTTGCTGGCTCTGGTCGAATCCGGGAAGAAGACTTTGGGACGGTCTTCGAGTCCTTGGGCTCCCTCCTAGGAAGGATACAGAACTCCAGTAAAGAAGTCTGAGGGCTCCTCTCTGCCCCCACACGGGACGATTCTCCTACTCGAGGTGGGGTTCCTCCCATTGGTGCCGTGGGAGAATGTCTCACCTCGCTGGATTCTCCTGAGGACAGAAAGGCTTCGTCCACAGGAGGAAAAAACGTTTGAGAGGGGGAAGGGGCCTTCCTGACGGACTTCTTAGGAGCCAGTTTAACCCTAGGAGAAGTCACCACGAAGTCTAGTCCTCTCTTCCTCTTCAGCGGAGACGAGGCTGCCGTTGGTTTGAGGCCCAGTTCAGCGAGGGCCGGCTTAACAGCCTGGACGATCGCTCTGATCAGGGACCCAAACCAAGGCTGACGGCTGACAGACGCAGTGTCAGCGACTCCCGCTAGAGGGAAGGGGATCGGGTGATCCTTAGGAGTAGACACCAAAGGGCCTGCCTGAAAAGAAGAAGTGTGTTGTTGCCTAGACCTCTCTGAAGATTCTTCCTCCTCCTGCAAGTGCCCTGTTCTGCGCTTACGGGGTGGAAATCGTGAAGACGATGATCTGGATGTACGCGCTCCAGAAGACTCACAAGGTTGCCCGTCCTGCGAAACCCAAGGGGAATCGCTGTCGAGATCGTGCTGGCGCTCGCGCGATGGTAAAATCGCGGGTTCGCGCATGGGCGAACGTTGGCGCACATGCGCGCGGGGGAGGGTGCAAGTGGGCGCGCGGGCGAGCAAGGGAAAGTGCGCGTGGGGGCGCAGGCGAAAGTTTGCGTGGGGGCGCAGGCGAAAGTGCGCGTGGGCGCGCAGGTGAGGGTGCGCGCGATTGTAAGGGCGAGCGCTGGCGGCCGGGAGAACGACGGCGAGCGATGGCGCGTTGGCGCGAGAAGGCGACCGACTGCGCACAGGCGAGTTAGCGCGTGGGTGCGTAGGAGACCTTCGGCGATCTGAAGTATGGGCGCGCTGGCGCATTGGAGAGCGCTTGCGCGCAGGCGAAGGATCGCGCGGGCGGGCAGGAAATCGCTGGCGCGCAGTGACTCGTTCCATTCTAAAAGTGCGCACAGGTGAGTGCGCGTGATGGCGCGCAGGCGATGGCTGGCGCGTGGGCGAGTTCTGAGGGCGCGCAGGTGATCGTCGGCGAGGAGGCGGAGATCGTGGGCGCACGGGCGAACGTTGGTGCGCAACAGGAACAGGGCGCGCAGATGTGCACTGGCGAGCAGGAGATCTCTGACAAGCAGGAGAGCGCTGACGCGCAGGTGAGCGCTGGCGCGCAGGTGAGCGCTGGCGCGCAGGTGAGCGCTGGCGCGCAGGTGAGCCCTGGCGAGCAGGAGATCTACGGCGAGATGACTCAGCTACAGGAGATCGCTGGCGCATTGAGTCCGAAGAGGTCTGGTCCACACCTACAGCAGGAGAGCGCTTGCGCGCTACTCGCGCGCAGGTAAAACCTGGCACTTAAGGGACTTACTCACATTGTGAGATAAGCCCTTTTGCCCAGAAGGGACAGGTGCCCGTTGGATAACGGGGTGCGTTGGCGCCCACTGCGCATCTGCGTCCAGGAACGGAGAAGGAAGACTCCCAGGTCTGGCAAGCGTAGGAGATCGCGAACGATCTGCTGAGAGGTCTAGCGATGCAGCTGCAATGGTCTACTCACGTCGAGGGGGCTCCTCTGCGGGGGACGTCGAAGGCGATGAACCGAAGAGGCGCCTCCTAACTCCCTTGTAAGGAGAAGGAAGGCCTCTACAGCGAAGAGGAGGGCGAGCCTTACGGCGAAGACGACCTCGAGGGGCAGCAACACCATCGTCGGTCCTCCGAAGAGGAGTCTCTGTCAGTGAACTCCCCCGAGGGGGAGAATCACCCGCAGGAGAGACCGTTGGACTCAGCTCCTCCCTCGAAGGATGTTCGGAGGGGGAAACTGAGCCTTCAGCAACATCCGCAACAACAGCAGGGGTTTGACCCGACCCGTCGGAAGCCTCTGCCACAACAACGTCGACAATAGACAGAGGATCTACCTCTGCTATTACCGGTAACTGTTTGACAGCTGCACCCAACTGGATCAGGTCAAACAGGGCTTCCCTGGAGGGCGAGCCCTTAAGCCCCAAGGAAGCCCAAAGCTGCAAAAGATCATTATTAGCAACAGAGTTATCACTATCAATATCCTCCCCCGGAGGAGAAGGAGGAGCTGCCTCGCTATGGGAGGCAACTCCCTCTCCTGAACCCCGAGGTTGGTCAACAAAAGAATGGCCTACGCTACCACTCGACGGCCTCTCACGAGAGACCGATCGAGTGGGAGCTTCGGAGGAGGTTTGGGCAACGGAAGAAGAGTCCTTGGAACCTTCCTTCTTCAAGGAAGCCCTTGAAGGAGAAAGTTCACGCCTAGACTTCTTCTTACGTCGCCGGGAAAACCTCTCCCACTGGTAGGTAGACCACTTCCTACAAGTTTTATCCCTATCACACCGTTGACCTCTCCAGTACGGACACAAGGTGTGAGGGTCCGTCTTGACTACCGACATGAACGTTCCACAAGGGCGGTCGGGTAGTCCAGGGCACTTCCGCATGATAGAGAGAAAGAGGCCAACTTCAAACACACAAGCTGTAAGAAAAAGCAAAAAGACTAAGGCTGTCAAAAATGCGAGGGTGAGACAGACACGTCTGATCATCACCCGAGCCAAAAGTGAAGTGAATCAGTTCACCGGTGTGTGAGGGGGGAGAGGTAGCTAGCTACGCCTCCCCTACCCCCTCGCTAACTAGCGAGAGGGTAGTTAACCCTCGTTAAAAATCTAATGGCTCGTCATTTCAGCTACGCCGAAAGTAATACCCTATGTAAATAGCGTGGTTTGTATTTCGGTTACGGAACAATTGTATTTTTCCTAACTATACAAACCTTAGCTATTTAATATGGGTAATTACTTTTGACATAGCTGAAATGACGAGCCATTAGAATTTTAACGAGGGTTTACTACCTCACCGCTAGTTAGCGGGGGGTAGGGAGGGGTAGCTTGCTACCCCCCCCCCCCCTTACACACACCTGTGCTGAGTTCACCTTGCTTAGAAGTAGGACTTCACGGGGGATAGGGCTGGCAGGCAAGTTTGATTAAATAGCTAAGGTTTGTATAGTTAGGAAAAATACAAATTACCTACGAATTTGTCATTTGTTCCGTAACTGAAATACAAACCACGCTATTTAATATGGGTGACAACCCTTAGGAAGGGTGGTAAGTCCCAGCCATTACTGGTTTTTGGCTTTTTTGCCCGGGGACTCAGTATCTGAGTGTGTCAGCACTCAACAATAAGGAGTCCCTGCACCTCGCTAGCACCTTGCTCTGCAAGGGCTGCGGCCTACATAAGCTGTGTGTGAAGGTATAAATTGTGACTCGTCCTATGAAGTTGACCTGAAGTCCTTTAGATGGAAACTTTAGGCTAGGACTCTCCCAATACCAACTCGTCAGGGTATGGGGACGTGACAGTATTAGCTTAATACTAGGAACACAAGGAAACATAGTTTACCTGCAGTGGTTTGAGGTCAGCTGTGCGGAGAACCCAGGATGCTGCTTTCACCAAGAGAGGGGAGGATGAAGAAAAGAATAAGGGCCAGACATACCTTTTCATTCATGCAGACTAAAACCGGGTAACAATGCCCTCAACCTTCTGCTACTTGTCCATTAAGGAGCCTGAGGTTCTAAACCACCTGTTGTGCAGCCACCATAGGGCCAATAGAGAACGTATCGAGCCTCCTGTGGGTCACGTCTTGCAGGTAGTGGGCTGTGAAGGTCGTCTGACGCTTCCACACCCCTGCTTGTAGAACCTGCGTCACTGAGAAGTTCTTTTTGAAGGCCAGGGACAGATGGATTACCCTACGAATCCATGCTGAGATAGTATTCTTGGTAACCCTCCTCTTTGTCCTCCCAGTGCTTACAAACAATACTTGCACGTGGGGACGAACTGCAGCTGTTCTCTTAAGATATAGCCTCAGACTCCTTACTGGGCACAGTAGGAGATGGTCTGGGTCATCTGTTACAGAACGAAGACTCGAAATCCGGAAAGAGTCAAACCGAGGGTCCGGCACTCCCGGATTCTAAGTCTTAGCAATAAACTCAAGGACGAATCTGAACGTTACCTCCCCTATCCCCTTGAATGGGCGATGTCATACGAGAGACCACTAAGTTTACCGACTCGCTTGGCCGAAGCCAAAGCAAGTAAGAACACCGTCTTCCAAGTCAGGTGGCGATCTGAAGCCTGGCGTAATGGTTCGACTTCCGACTGAGGGCAGGTAAGTTCATAACTTCGTATGAGTAGGGAAAGTTCCAGCGAAGAAGAAATGTCCACTACTTTGAGCCTGAAGGCAAGACTTAAGGCTGAGCAATAGCCTTTCACTGCCGAGATTGAAAGGCGCATTTCTTCTCGCAAATACACGAAGAACTCCGCTATTGCTGGAATATTGGCATTGAGTGGAGAGATACCCCTTCCACGACACCAACCACAGAAAACTCTCCACTTTGCCTGGTAGACCCCTGCGGATGACTTTCGCAGGTGTCCAGACATCCTTTTCGCAACTTGCTGCGAAAATCCTCTCTCTGTGAGGAGATGCTGGATAGTCTCCAGGCGTGAAGTCGAAGCGAAGCTACGGCTTTGTGAAAGATGTTGGCGTGTGGTTGTTTGAGTAGCTCGTGTCGTGGAGGGAGTTCTCTCGGGAGTTCCGTTAGGAGTTGCAGAAGGTCTGGAAACCATTCCACGTGATGCCATAGCGGAGCTATAAGGGTCATCGAGAGATTGACCGATATTCTGGTCTTGTTGAGTACCCTCCTCATCAGACAGAATGGGGGAAAGGCGTATACGTCGATGTTGTCCCGCTGTTATTGGAAGGCATCTTGCCAGAGTGCCTTGGGGGCCGGGACTGGGGAGCAGTACAGCGGCAGCTTGAAGTTCAACGCTGTAGCGAACAGATCCACAGTCGGGGAACCCCACAAAGTCAGGACTTTGTTGGCTACTAGACGATCCAAAGACCACTCGGTACTCACTATCTGAGACGCTCTGCTCAGACTGTCAGCGAGCACATTCCTCTTGCCTGGAATGAAGCGAGCCGATAGTGGAATCGAGTGGACTTCGGTCCATCTCAGTATCTCTACTGCAAGATGGGACAGCTGCTCTGAAAAGGTACCTCCCTGCTTGTTGATGTAAGCCACTACTGTGGTGTTGTCGCTCATCACCACCACAGAGTGACCCGCCAGGTATTGTTGGAACTGTTGAAGGGCCAGGAATACAGCCTTCATTTCTAGCAGATTTATATGGAGGCACTTTTCTGATTCTGACCACAGGCCTGAGGTCCTGTGGTTCAGAACGTGGACCCCCCACCCTTTCTTTGAGGCATCCGAGAACAGCATCAAATCCCGGGGGAAGGACGAGAAGATCCAATCCCTTTCGTAGGTTCTCATCTGTCAACCTCCACTGAAGGTCCATCCGTTCCGCAGGACCCATAGGGACCATGACGTCCGGGGAATCGTGTCCTTGATTCCACCGGGACTTGAGTCGCCATTGCAGAGATCTAATTCTGAGGCGACCATTGGGAACTAGACGGGCCAAGGATGAGAGGTGACCGAGGAGACGTAACCACGATTGGGCTGGGAGTTCGTCTCGTCTGAGGAAAGGATTCGCGACCCTCCTCAGCCTTGCTATCCTGTCGTCTGATGGGAAGGCTTTGTGGAGATTGGTGTCTAAGATGATGCCTAGATATACCAGCCTTTGAGTAGGAAGCAGAGAAGACTTCTCGAGATTTACCATGATCCCCAGATCTTGGCAAAGTCCCGGAAGTTTGTCTCGGTGTCGAAGAAGGGCCGACTCCGAGTCTGCTAGGATCAGCCAGTCGTCCAGATAACGGAGAAGACGGATGCCGATCCTGTGTGCCCACGACGATATTAGGGTGAACACTCTGGTGAAAACCTGAGGTGCTGTGGAGAGACCGAAACACAGCACCTTGAACTGGTAAACCTTGTTGTCTAGGCTGAATCTTAATTACTTCCTTGAAGACGGATGGACTGGGATCTGGAAGTACGCGTCCTTCAGGTCCAGTGTACACATGAAGTCTTGCAGTCTCACTGCAAGTCTGACCATGTCTGCCGTCTCCATGCTGAACGGGGTCTGCTTGACAAACCTGTTCAGAGCTGAGAGGTTGATGACTGGTCTCCAGCCTCCAGACGCCTTCCTTACAAGAAAGAGTCAACTGAAGAAACCTGGGGACCCGTCGACGACCTCTTAGAGAGCGCCCTTCTTCAACATGGCCTCGACTTCAGCCCGAAGGGCTTGCCCCCTTGCCGATCCCATGGCAAGGGAGCTCAACGACACTGGATTCGCTGTCAGGGGAGGTAGAAATGTTGTGAACGGGACGCGATATCCCTGACTGATTTTGGAAATGGTCCAGGAATCGGCCTCGAGTTGCTGCCACCTGTTTGCGCAACTTTGCAGGCATCCCCCCACTCCCTCTAGGATTTTTCCCTCCCCTGGAGGACTTTTTGCCTTTCTTGTCCTTGACAGGAAAGGGCTTTGACACCGTTGTCTTTGCTGTTACTGCCGGTTTCCTTGTCTTGGACGGGCGAGGTTGTTGAGGTGCTGGAGGTTTATAGGGCTTCGATGTTAGAGCCCTATGTAGGAGAGAGTCCTGGTTGGACTTCCTCCACCTCTCAGCCGCTTGTTCCACGTCTTTAGGCTCAAACAAATTCCTCCCCAAGATGGAAGAATGTCTGAGCCTGCTGACCTCGGTGCTGGAGACCTTCGTGTGGAATCTCTCAGACACCGCATCTCGACGATTCAAGATGGAATTAGCCCACAAGTTCGAGACTTGGTGGGCTAGAAACTCGATGGTACGAGTGCCTGAAAGTAGGAAGGTCTCCAAGGCCTTCCTGGTGCTCTCCTTGGACAGGTCCTCGGATCGTAACAGGATGCCGAGAGACCCTAGCCAGATGTCCAGCCACGAAGTTGCCTGCATGGGACACTTCGCCACCTTCTCCTGGCTGAGGATCTCTGTAGCCGAGAAAGACACTTGCCGGTTGGAGAGTCTCTCTAGAGGGAACCCCCCGGTAAGCTCTTCCACAGAGTGGTGTAAGGGAAGAGCTAAACAAGACTCCTCCATGATCTCGAAGTACCTCTTCTGATGGACACGAGGAGGCGGGAGGAGTTTGTTGCCGGTGCTGGAACGGCTGGAGGAGGCAAGCTCGGAGAGCTGGCCCTCGACCTTATCTCTGGCACTCTTAACCCTTTGGGACCAAGGCAAAGCTGCGCTGGCCATAGAGGGTTTTTGAGTACCAAAGACTCGGTCCAAGACCGTGTCATTGCCCTCCCGAGGAGGAATCTTAGGATCCGCGAACCCATTGAGATTCCTCATCAGGGTCAGAACCTGCCAGAACGCATGCTCTGACTCCTGTAGCTCTCCTCCTGAAGGGCTGGCAGCAAAGTCAACTGTCCCCAAAGGCTCTTCTTGGGGGACTCGTGGACATTCTCCGCGAGATTGGCTGGCTCTGGTCTAATCCTTGAGGACGACTTTGGAACAGTCTTAGAGTCCTTCGACTCCCTCCTGGGAGAGATACAGGACTCCAACAGAGATGGTGGGAGGCTCTTCTCCACCCCTACCTGAGAAGACTTCTCTGCGCAAGGTGGGGTTTCTCCCATTGGTGCGATGGGAGAACGCCTCACCTCATGTGAATCCCCTGAGGACGGGAAATCCTCGTCCGAAGGGGAGGGAGAGAAAGTCTGGGGGAGGGAGGGAGCCTTCCTCCAAGACTTCTGAGGAGCCAGCTTAGCCCTTCGAGAAGTCACCACGTCATATACTCCTCTCTTCCTCTTCAGGGGAGTCGAAACTGCCACTGATTTGAGGCCCAGCTCAGAGAAAGCAGGCTTGAAGGCCTGCATGACCGCTCTGACAAGGGACCCAAACCAGGGCTGCTTACTGACAGCAGCGCTGTCAGAGACTCCCTCTGGAGGGAAGGGGATCGTTCAATCTCTAGGAGTAGAAACCAAAACAGGGTCTGCCTGAAAGGAAGAAAAAGAAGGAAAGTTCCTGGACCTATCCGGAGTTCTCCCTCCCTCCGGCGAGTGCGCTGTTCTGCGCTTGCGGGTGGGGGTGGTGGGGGGGGCGATGACGATGACCTGGACGCGCGTTGTCCTGCAGCCTCGCACATGGGATCGCGCTGGGAGTTGCGCTGGGGGTCGCGCTGGCGCGATGGGATTTTGCCTGGATCGCGCGCAGGTGAGCGATGGCGTGTGGGCGAGCGATGGTGCACAGGCGAAGGAGTGCGTGGGCGATCGATGGTGTGCAGGGGCGCGTTCTGGAGAATGCAGAGGGCGCGCAGCAGGCTGGTTAAGCGTTTGCGCGCGCGGAGGCGATTGCTCGCACGCGCAGGTTCTCGAAGAGCCCGTGAGGGCGATAACGTTGGGCGCGCGCAGGGGATGACGATGACCTGGCCGCGCGTTGTCCTGCAGCCTCGCGCTGGGGGTCGCGCGATGGGATTTTGCCTGGATCGCGCGCGGGCGAGCGATGGCGTGCAGGCGAAGGACCGCGTGGGCGATCGATGGCGCGCAGGGGCACGTTCTGGAGAATGCAGAGGGCGCGTAGGAAAGCGCTGGCGCGCAGGAGATCGTGGGCGCACAGGTGAGCGCTGGAACTGCAGCTGGTGATCGCTGACGCATTGTCTGAGGAACAGCAGCTGGAGAGCGCTGGCGTGCAGGAGAACGTTGGCGCGCAGAGGATACCTGGCGCTTAAGGGACTTTAACCCAATGTGTGAAAATCCCTTTTGCCCCGAAGGGACCGTTGCCCGGGGGGACGCGATGACGATGACCTGGCCACGCCTTGTCCTGCAGCCTCGCGCGTGGGATCGCGCTGGGAGTTGCGCTGGCGCTCGCGCGATGGGATTTTGCCTGGATCGCGCGCGGGTGATCGTTTGCGAGCGATGACGCGTGGCCGAGCCATGGCGCGCAGGCGAAGGAGCGCGTGGGCGATCGATGGCGCGCAGGGGCGCGTTCTGGAGAATGCAGAGGGCGCGCAGCAGGCTGGTTAAGTGTTTGCGCGCGCGGAGACGATTGTTCGCGCGCGCAGGTTCTCGAAGAGCCCGTGAGGGCGATAACGTTGGGCGCGCGCAGGGGATGGCGATGACCTGGCCGCGCGTTGTCCTGCAGCCTCGCGCTGGGGGTCGCGCGATGGGATTTTGCCTGGATCGCGCGCGGGCGAGCGATGGCGTGCAGGCGAAGGACCGCGTGGGCGATCGATGGCGCGCAGGGGCACGTTCTGGAGAATGCAGAGGGCGCGTAGGAAAGCGCTGGCGCGCAGGAGATCATGGGCGCGCAGGTGAGCGCTGGAACTGCAGCTGGTGATCGCTGACGCGTTGTCTGAGGAACAGCAGCTGGAGAGCGCTGGCGTGCAGGAGAACGTTGGCGCGCAGAGGATACCTGGCGCTTAAGGGACTTTAACCCAATGTGTGAAAATCCCTTTTGCCCCGAAGGGACCGTTGCCCGGGGGGACGCGATGACGATGACCTGGCCACGCGTTGTCCTGCAGCCTCGCGCGTGGGATCGCGCTGGGAGTTGCGCTGGCGCTCGCGCGATGGGATTTTGCCTGGATCGCGCGCGGGTGATCGTTTGCGAGCGATGACGCGTGGCCGAGCCATGGCGCGCAGGCGAAGGAGCGCGTGGGCGATCGATGGCGCGTTCTGGAGAATGCAGAGGGCGCGCAGCAGGCTGGTTAAGTGTTTGCGCGCGCGGAGACGATTGTTCCCGCGCGCGTGGACGCGCAGGATCCCGAAGAGCCCGTGAGGGCGATAACGTTGGGCACACGCTGGGGATATCTCCCTTGCGCAGAGGGCGCACATCAGCAACAGGAGAACGCGCAGGGCGTGCGTTGGTGACTGCGCGCGATGGCGCGTAGGTGAAGGATGGCGAGCAGGCGGGGTCCGGTGGCGCGTCGGCGTTTGAGAGCGCTGGCGAGCAGGGGAAGAAGTTATCTTCCCTCTTGCGCCCAGATCCGAAGATCGTAGGCGCTCAGGAGATCGTTGGCGCGTAGGAGAGTGCTGGCGCGCAGAAGATTGTGGGCGCGCATCAGGATGAGGGCGCGCATCAGGATGAGGGCGCGCAGTGGCGCGCTGGTGAGCAGGTGAGTGCTGGCGCGTTGTCTCTGGAACTGCAGCTGGTGATCGCTGACGCGTTGTCTCAGGAACAGCAGCTGGAGAGAGCTTGCGCGCTGGCGCGCAGGAGAACGTTGGCGCGCAGGGGATGCCTGGCGCTTAAGGGACTTTGACACAATGTGTGAAAGTCCCTTTTGCCCCGAAGGGACCGTTGCCCGTTTAAAAACAGGATTCGTGGGCGCCCACAGTGCATCAGCGGCCAGGAACGGCGATGGCAGGTCGGCAGGTCAGCAGGTCTGGCAGGCGAAGGAGATCGCGAACGATCTGCGGAGAGGTCCAGGGATGCAGCTGGAACGGTGGGTGAACGACGGCGAAGTTCCTCTGCGGCGGACTGCGACGATGATGAACCGAAGAGGCGCCTCCTAACACCCTTGTGAGGTGAAGGAAGGCCTCTACGGCGAAGTGAAAGGCAAGCTTTACGCCTTATACGCCCTCTGGCGGCTGTGGGGTCAGCAGGTTGACTATCAGCAGTCCTCCGAAGAGGAGTCTCTGTTAGTGAACTATCCCGAGGGGAAGAATCACCTGCAGGAGAGACCGTTGGACTTAGTTCCTCCCTCGAAGGATGTTCGGAGGGGGGAACTAAGCCTTCAGCTACATCAGCAACTTCAGGAGCAGAGGTTTGGAACAACTCATCAGAAGCCTCTGCCACAACAATGTCGACAATAGACAGAGGATCAACCTCTGCTAAAGTCGGCGACTGTTTGACAGCTGCTCCTAACCTGATTATGTCAAACAGGGCTTCCTTGGAGGGCGAGCCCTGAAGCCCCAAGGAAGCCCAAAGCTGTAACAGATCATTATTAGACACATTTACATTAGATGATAAATTTAAATCCTCCCCGGGGGAGGAGGAGGAGCTGCCTCACTATGGGAGGCAACTCCCTCTCCCAAACCCCGAGATCGGTCAACAGAAATGCGGCCTACGCTTTCCACTCGACGGCCTCTCGGAAGAAACCGATCGAGTGGGAGCTCCGGAGGAGGTGTGGGCTACGGAGGAAGAGTCCTTGGGATTTTCTTTCTTCAAGGAAACCCTTGAAGAAGAAATATCCCGCCTGGACTTCTTCTGCACGCCGGGAAAACCTCTCCCACTGGGAGGTAGACCACTCCCTGCACTCACCACATACATTATCTCTCTCACACCGTTGGGCCCTACAGTAAGGACACAAGGTTTGGGGGTCCGTGTCGACCCCTGACATATAAGTTCCACAAGGGCGGTCAGGTAAACCGGGACACTTTCGCATCGCAGGGGCCAACTTCACAAACACACTGTCAAAAAGAAAAAGCAAACAAAAGATTAATGGCTGTCAGAGTAGGCGAGGGTGACAGCGGACACGTCCATCTAGCACCCGAGCCGAGAGCAAAGTGAACTCAGCACAGGTGTGTGTGAGGGAGGGGGGGGGGGTAGCAAGCTACCCTTCCCAACCCCCTGCTAACTAGCGGTGGGGTAGTAAACCCTCGTTAAAATTCTAATGGCTCATCATTTCAGCTACGCCGAAAGTAATTACCCATATTAAATAGCGTGGTTTGTATTTCAGTCACGGAACAAATATTTATTTCACTTTTGTTTACATTTTGCGAACCACATGTATCTGCTCCTGTTTGTAAAGTGTCCTAAGTACAATTCTGAGTTATCTTTTAGGGAAGACCAACATGTTTTTTCATTGTACGTCGACTGTGAATTTTGCAGGTTCTCGAAGAGCCCGTGAGGGCGATAACGTTGGGCGCGCGCAGGGGATGGCGATGACCTGGCCGCGCGTTGTCCTGCAGCCTCGCGCTGGGGGTCGCGCGATGGGATTTTGCCTGGATCGCGCGCGGGCGAGCGATGGCGTGCAGGCGAAGGACCGCGTGGGCGATCGATGGCGCGCAGGGGCACGTTCTGGAGAATGCAGAGGGCGCGTAGGAAAGCGCTGGCGCGCAGGAGATCATGGGCGCGCAGGTGAGCGCTGGAACTGCAGCTGGTGATCGCTGACGCGTTGTCTGAGGAACAGCAGCTGGAGAGCGCTGGCGTGCAGGAGAACGTTGGCGCGCAGAGGATACCTGGCGCTTAAGGGACTTTAACCCAATGTGTGAAAATCCCTTTTGCCCCGAAGGGACCGTTGCCCGGGGGGACGCGATGACGATGACCTGGCCACGCGTTGTCCTGCAGCCTCGCGCGTGGGATCGCGCTGGGAGTTGCGCTGGCGCTCGCGCGATGGGATTTTGCCTGGATCGCGCGCGGGTGATCGTTTGCGAGCGATGACGCGTGGCCGAGCCATGGCGCGCAGGCGAAGGAGCGCGTGGGCGATCGATGGCGCGTTCTGGAGAATGCAGAGGGCGCGCAGCAGGCTGGTTAAGTGTTTGCGCGCGCGGAGACGATTGTTCCCGCGCGCGTGGACGCGCAGGATCCCGAAGAGCCCGTGAGGGCGATAACGTTGGGCACACGCTGGGGATATCTCCCTTGCGCAGAGGGCGCACATCAGCAACAGGAGAACGCGCAGGGCGTGCGTTGGTGACTGCGCGCGATGGCGCGTAGGTGAAGGATGGCGAGCAGGCGGGGTCCGGTGGCGCGTCGGCGTTTGAGAGCGCTGGCGAGCAGGGGAAGAAGTTATCTTCCCTCTTGCGCCCAGATCCGAAGATCGTAGGCGCTCAGGAGATCGTTGGCGCGTAGGAGAGTGCTGGCGCGCAGAAGATTGTGGGCGCGCATCAGGATGAGGGCGCGCATCAGGATGAGGGCGCGCAGTGGCGCGCTGGTGAGCAGGTGAGTGCTGGCGCGTTGTCTCTGGAACTGCAGCTGGTGATCGCTGACGCGTTGTCTCAGGAACAGCAGCTGGAGAGAGCTTGCGCGCTGGCGCGCAGGAGAACGTTGGCGCGCAGGGGATGCCTGGCGCTTAAGGGACTTTGACACAATGTGTGAAAGTCCCTTTTGCCCCGAAGGGACCGTTGCCCGTTTAAAAACAGGATTCGTGGGCGCCCACAGTGCATCAGCGGCCAGGAACGGCGATGGCAGGTCGGCAGGTCAGCAGGTCTGGCAGGCGAAGGAGATCGCGAACGATCTGCGGAGAGGTCCAGGGATGCAGCTGGAACGGTGGGTGAACGACGGCGAAGTTCCTCTGCGGCGGACTGCGACGATGATGAACCGAAGAGGCGCCTCCTAACACCCTTGTGAGGTGAAGGAAGGCCTCTACGGCGAAGTGAAAGGCAAGCTTTACGCCTTATACGCCCTCTGGCGGCTGTGGGGTCAGCAGGTTGACTATCAGCAGTCCTCCGAAGAGGAGTCTCTGTTAGTGAACTATCCCGAGGGGAAGAATCACCTGCAGGAGAGACCGTTGGACTTAGTTCCTCCCTCGAAGGATGTTCGGAGGGGGGAACTAAGCCTTCAGCTACATCAGCAACTTCAGGAGCAGAGGTTTGGAACAACTCATCAGAAGCCTCTGCCACAACAATGTCGACAATAGACAGAGGATCAACCTCTGCTAAAGTCGGCGACTGTTTGACAGCTGCTCCTAACCTGATTATGTCAAACAGGGCTTCCTTGGAGGGCGAGCCCTGAAGCCCCAAGGAAGCCCAAAGCTGTAACAGATCATTATTAGACACATTTACATTAGATGATAAATTTAAATCCTCCCCGGGGGAGGAGGAGGAGCTGCCTCACTATGGGAGGCAACTCCCTCTCCCAAACCCCGAGATCGGTCAACAGAAATGCGGCCTACGCTTTCCACTCGACGGCCTCTCGGAAGAAACCGATCGAGTGGGAGCTCCGGAGGAGGTGTGGGCTACGGAGGAAGAGTCCTTGGGATTTTCTTTCTTCAAGGAAACCCTTGAAGAAGAAATATCCCGCCTGGACTTCTTCTGCACGCCGGGAAAACCTCTCCCACTGGGAGGTAGACCACTCCCTGCACTCACCACATACATTATCTCTCTCACACCGTTGGGCCCTACAGTAAGGACACAAGGTTTGGGGGTCCGTGTCGACCCCTGACATATAAGTTCCACAAGGGCGGTCAGGTAAACCGGGACACTTTCGCATCGCAGGGGCCAACTTCACAAACACACTGTCAAAAAGAAAAAGCAAACAAAAGATTAATGGCTGTCAGAGTAGGCGAGGGTGACAGCGGACACGTCCATCTAGCACCCGAGCCGAGAGCAAAGTGAACTCAGCACAGGTGTGTGTGAGGGAGGGGGGGGGGGTAGCAAGCTACCCTTCCCAACCCCCTGCTAACTAGCGGTGGGGTAGTAAACCCTCGTTAAAATTCTAATGGCTCATCATTTCAGCTACGCCGAAAGTAATTACCCATATTAAATAGCGTGGTTTGTATTTCAGTCACGGAACAAATATTTATTTCACTTTTGTTTACATTTTGCGAACCACATGTATCTGCTCCTGTTTGTAAAGTGTCCTAAGTACAATTCTGAGTTATCTTTTAGGGAAGACCAACATGATTTTTCATTGTACGTCGACTGTGAATTTTGCTTAGACAAAAAAAAAAAAAAGACGTGTCAATAAGGAAAGAAATTATTTGTGATTTACTTTTAGTTTGTGACCTGGCTAAATCTGTTACCTGGGAAGGCGGTCGGGGTACTTGCCCCCCAGCTAGGTCTGTGACCTGGGAAGGGGTGGGTCCAGTTAATTCTGTGACCTGGGAACAACTAGATTAGGTTAGGTGGGGTTGTTACGTTCTGTGGGCTTTTACGAATCTCGAAAGTGTTATATAATAACATTTATTTCTGTTTCCGCAAACCCAAAGTCCCAGGTTCCCACCTGTGTCCATTGGGAAGGGGGGATAACGGGAGAATTTATTTGTAATGAAAATAAAAGTAAAATTTGTTTAAAGCAAAATATTTACTGTAGGAAGTTTTTTTTTATTGGAAAAGTAGTGGTGTTGTTCTAAAATTTTATCTTTGAAGCAAAACTTAATAACGAATAATGAATATCATAAGCTATATGTTTCTAATTGTTTTACTCCTGTAAATAAAATGTAATGCATTCCATGAAAAATGCAACAACAAAATCATTCATAGTCATTCTTTTGCTGTAGGCACAAATTCCTGTACCAACTCTCAGCTGTTTTAAGGCAGTCATAAGGTGGTGAGTTAACCTAGCTTGGATGGCCATGAATAGGCTATTAACATTCAAACCTATTTGCACAATATAATAAATAGAACAAACATACACTTCATACACAGTCTATTTAGGCTAAAGCCTAACTTTGGCTTTAAGAGCATAAATAATTATGGGAGCACCTGCACATAAGGCGATGTAAGTATCAATCCAAAGCACGTTAATCTAATCTAATTACTAACACTACAGCCCACGTCCCACATAAGAAGGTGCAATCATAAACAAACCTAATTACGGGTGATAGCATCCTCACTTCGAGGCTTTGCTACCGCAAGTACCGTTCATTTGCCAGTCCTGAGATAACCAATATCTATTGATCTGTAGACAACCCTATTCCTGTTAAAACAAAGAAGGCCTACAAAGAAAAAGAAACCATCGGAGCAGAGTTGGTTTTGCATACCATAGCCTAATAGAATTGGTAGGTCAAGATACAGATAGCTTTACCTAATAACCAAGAAATTTTTGTATACATTTACCCATGCAGTATTCTGATACTTTTATGTCAAATGCGGGTTGCATTGAGCAAGGCCAGTGCTTTAGATATGGTAAATGAAGAGTGTGGTTTTTATATCTACTAATGCAGGCCTGCAGTTTCAATATAAGTTTACTTACACGGCCAAAAAAAATTAACTGTAGTTTCAGTATCTGCATAAAGACTAAGTCATGATATTACTGTCAACCGCAAGTCTTTAAAGACCTATAGTGGAATCGTGTATGGGGTAATTTAGGGTCATCTTTTAGCACGTGAAGATACTGTAGCCTAGCCCAATAACTTTAACCTTACCCCTCGGTCCATAACCATTCTAAGTCTTCCTGAATATTATACTTAATAGTTTAGCTTTTCAGTGAAGGGTATCATGCAAATGTGTACTATAGGTATGGGTATCTCTGAAATTGCTAGTATGGGCTCAAGAGATAATGTGTACCATTAGATAAAGTTGTTCAGGATTGGATATAGGATATTCAACCAAAGACTTTAGATGTTACAGGCTTATTAGTAACATTTGAAGATGAAGATTTGTTTTAGATAATAGTAATTCATAGCTGTATGTTGGGGATTAGAAAAGTGTGACTCTTTAAATCATGGTCTTGTCATCAGTGAAGCAATTACCTATAACCACGTTCTGGTATTTCAGCTATTGCTTTCACCTCCCAGATATAAGAAAACTTTATTCATAACATCTAGACTTCTTTGTTTAGTTGTGCTTGAAACGACATGGCCATTAACACACTCCTCGGCCTTGGAGTTATTCGTCTGTTGTTATCTTTTCACAAGATGTTTATACTTCATTACTAACTAAAAGAAGTTCCAAAATTCGATGCCAAAACTAGATTGAGAAGCATAATTGGAACGCTTAAGATTGACCATATTTTATAATCGTGATTACCTAATATAAACATCAGAATGACCTAGAATATTACCTTGGTTAATATGTCGGGTAGACTCTCCTGTTTGAATTTCAGAACTCGCCATTTCTGTAATATTTTCCTAAGGCCAAAAGGCCTTTCTTCACAAAGGGATATCCGCCATGTTTGAAAGCCTGGACATCATCGACCAATCATTTGCCTGCGCTGTGTTCTGACGTCACGAGGCAAAACAGCGGACTTTACGAGTTTATTATTGTTTTCTCATCTCCCCATCATACTAAGATTCCCGCATTTAAACGCCTGTGAGTAGATTACAGATGATGTACGGTAAATTCCTTTATGATTGACGACATGTACTATGTTGTCTTTGGATTCATTTCCCAAATGAATATTAATTTCGACACCATGAACTTTGTACTCAGGGGAATGAAATGGCACAAATCTGTGCATGGTGAATGATTGTGCACCCTATCTTGTTTTTCTTTTAAATCATCCATGTACACGGAGCTGAGATTTGTTGGTAACTTGGCTGGTATTTCGAAGATAAGAGAAACCATGATTTGTTGAAAAGTTGACGTTATAGGATAGGTAAGCTACAACAAGGAGACAAAGTTAAGACACTGAAAGGGTTAGGGTGCCATATGCCATCTAGGCCGCCTGTTTACGCACTATAGGATCATTAATGATAAACTTTTTAGGTTATTTGGCTTTATTGCACCGTGTTTTGCTGCTCACTACACCATTAGAACCATTAGCAAAGCTTCACGAATGCAGACTGTTTCGTTTTCACATTTCTTTTTTTTTTGGGGGGGCGCCTATGTTTTTCGGTCATTTCATCTTAATTTATCTGACACCGATATCATTTATGTAAAGAAAAGAAGTCATCCCAAATATGTGCTAATATAAAAAGCTGAGTTTTTGAGAGCCCACTATGGTCCAGTTTTTTTATGGTCCAGGTTTATATTTTATATGAAATATTAGATGATAATTATTTTTTAATAAAATTATATTTTTTATAAATTTCCAAAAGCTTCTTTTCAGATAATATATGTCATTTATGTTTAATTATAATCTAATAACTATATACTGAAATGTTTGAATATTGTTGTCTTTCTCGTTCGTACAGTTATAAGTCTGCATTAGCTTTGGTTGCTACCATATATTCCACTGTCTCCTTAGTTTTTAAACTTAGTTCTCCAAGGAATGAACTATTGGGGCAGGTTCTTTGTATTGAATAATCTGAAAAAATGTAACTGCTTGTACTCCCAAATCATGGGCTGCTCGTAAATTTGGTTCTTTATTTCAATAGATAATATATGTTGAGGAATTGTAAAAGTCAGTTAATTGAAATTTTGGCTTACAGTAATTGTTCCAGAAGTGTGCTTTCGCATCGTGGAAAGTGAATTATTGGATCCTTTGACTGGCCAGACAGTAATACATCGGACCCCTCTCTCTGGTCATGGGTCATTTTGTCTTTTCCTACGCATATACCGAATAGTCTGGCCTATTCTTTACACATTCTCGTCTATCCTTTTACACCTGGTACCACTGAGATTACCAAACAATTCTTCTTCGCTCAAGGAGCTAATTACAGTCTGTAATGTAATTATTCAGTGGTTACTTTCCTCATGGTATGGATAGAAGAGACTCTTTAGCTCTCTTAGGAGGACTACGTTTCAAAATCAAACCATTGTTCTCTAGTCTTTTGTAGTGCCATAGCCTCTGTATCATATTCTTCCACTGTCTTGGGTTAGAGTTCTCTTGCTTGAGGGTACATTCGGGCATACTATTCAATAGTTTTTTTTTTTTTTTTTTTTTTTTTTTTTTTAATGGTGTGTTGGGCAGGCTTAATAGAAGGGCCATGGATGCCTGGTGGTTTATCAAGAGGTTGTCTTTTCCTTATTTGATTCTTTTTCTTCTCAAAACCATCCTTACTGTCCTCCCTTCAGTAGAAGTGGCTATTCCAGAGGGTGTTTAGCCTTGCATGGTGTATCGGCTCCTCCATGGTGACCAGTTTTTCCGACTTTTCTTCTATAGTCTATGGGTTTGATCAATCACTTTATTTATATCTCTGTAAATATTATTTTTGTTATCAATCTTGTTAATTTAGTTTTTAAGTATGATGCATCTTTTTATTACCGTTAATTCTTATGCTGTCTGGAGACATTGAGCAAAATCCGGGACCAGTATGTCCTAGATTTCGTCAATGTCGTCTACTGTATTGCAATATTCGTAGTCTTCATGTAAATATTCCAGACCTTACAGTTGCGTCCAGACAGTATGATATTCTTTTTGGGTTCAGAAACTTTGGTTTCTAATATGAGGAACTCATCTGAGCTCCTTCTAACTGGTTTAAAGAAGCCAATAATTTTGAAATGAGATGCCATTCCTAGGGCCAGGGGAAGGACGGTGTATATTAGGACTGAGTACCCTGCTTCTCATAAGTCTTGCTACGAATATGGATGTCATGAGATTTGAGATTCGGGTAATAAAAGTTTGTGGCAGGCATAACATCTATTTGTGTTCGATCTACCGGAATCCTGACATGGATGATTCTATCTTCGATTGTCTTCTTACCATTATGGCTAAGATACAAGAAGATGATAGAAAGGCCTCTTTTGTCTTTGTGGTGATTTCAATGTTCACCATAGGGAGTGGTTGAATTCTGTTTCTCCTACCGACCGCCAGGGCTTAAGAAATTTAGACTTTCCCTCGAAATCAGGCTGTGAGCAAATCATAAGTGAAGGTACTTACAGGTCTGGTAACATTTTGGACCTCGTATACACCGACTCCCCTGGCGTTATAACAAGTAAGGTTGGTTCTCCAGTCGGGACATCTGATCATGCCTTGATTTCATTAGTAGTGAAGATGTATCATACTCATGTAAGATTTACATGAAATCTCAAGCAGACTGGAATGGGATTTTGAGTGATCTTTTAGACTCAAATTGGTCACAATTGTATAGTAGTGTTGATCCTGTTGTTCCTTTAAATGAGAATATAGTCCATAATTGATAGGCGTATCCCTTTCCTGTGCTAAGGTACTGAATGAAGGACAACCGTTGTTCAATGATGATTGTAGATGTGCTTATTTGAAGGAGCAGTAGGCCTATCATCTTTGGAGGGGTAACAGATCAGATTTGACTTGGAACAACTATACTTGGCATAGAGCTTTTGCTCAAAGAGTTTCTGCTTTAACGGAAAAAGAATACAATTTAACCATAAAAGAAACACTTTCTGGTACAACTCAGGAACATGAGAAGGACTTTATCTTTCTCATTCTTGTTTTCCTGAGGCTAAACTTACTAGTTTAGCTTTTCGATCTCGTGAAATTTAAGCTTAAATGATGAACCTTGATGTTTATGGAGGTGTAGACCCTAATGGTATTTTTCCTTTGTTTTTATAAAGAATGAAGATTTCTTAGCTCCAAAGTTATCTGTTATTTTGCACAAGTTAGCAAGAAGAGGAGCTTTTAGCACTTGTTGGAAAATTGGTAATGTTACTCCACTATGTAAATATGTTTGTGGTAGCTCAAGTCCAACTGATTATTTTAATTTTTTTAACGTCTTTTTGGCAAAACGTCCTAATAAGTTTGCTGAAGATAATCATGTGTTTCCAAGTTTGTAATTTGGTTTTCGTAAAGGCCTAGGAGCATGTTATACCCTTTTTAAAATCTCCAATGCTGTACAGAAACCCCTTGATTGTGGTCAGGAAGTTCGTATGATTGGCCTTGATTTTAGTGCTGCTTTTGACCGTGTTAATCACGCGGCCCTTATTTTTAAACTCAAACCGTCGGGAGTGGGTGGGTCGTTTCTTAGCATCATTATTGAATTTTTGAAGTAAAAAATCGTAAAGAGTTGTTGTTGATGGGTACCATAGTGAGTATAGGAATGTATCTGGTGTTCCTCAGGGTAGTGTTCTCAGCAAAGGTTTGGGGTCTTCGAACATTATCGTGTTATAATATGAATTTCTTTGTTATTTTGCTGCTCGTTTTTATAAACGCATCTTTTCTTGTTTGTCCTTTGATAGTCTTTGTTACTGAATAGCTGCTATTAAAATATATCTAATATTTTCGTAGCGGTTTTCATTGCTTAAATATAAGTTTCTTCATTAGGCTATTACATACTCTGTAAACAGAGTATGTAATATACCATGTCCTTACTAGTTTTATAATTCTCATTATTGCCTTTTAGTAGTTATTGTTATTAACTTTTTTATTACGCTAAACTTCATGACTCATAATTTCTTTTGCGTTGTAAAACAGGTGGCAATAAGAATAATTGTTTAATTGTTGATTTTGATTTGGAAATTTATTAAAAACATTAAGACTATTGTTTATGGTCCCAGCACCTATATATTAAATGATAGGTGTCCGCAAACTACTACTACTACTACTGTTGTCATTATTATTATCATCTTAATATTTAGTACATCTGCGGAGTTAGCCCATTAAATAGTAATCGTAAAGAATATGGCCAATGTAACTTATAAAAACTAATATTTTTTATTCGTACTAAGATTAGACTGACTCACTGCATAAACTAAAATATAAGGGACACATTAAGAAAACTTGAATTTCAAGAACTGTATTATTATTGTTGACTGTGTTGTTGTGCAATCGAAGTAGATATGCGAATCAAGCTTAAAAGCGTACAAACCTATTTCTAACAGTTTTAGACTAAGCTCTGGCGAACGTTTGTGATTTTATTGGCACTTATTACTATTGAGGCATGACGCTGAATTTTCAGGTAATCAGTATGTTCACCATAATGCAATTTTAAATAGGAGTAAATAGAAATTTTTGGAGGAGGCCAAGAATCCCCCCAGAATTATTTTGCAGCTATAATGATATAAACAAATTACTAATACTCACCCGTGACGAGACTGAATGAGGTACTACCAGATGGAAATCTGGGCTAATGATCAATCTTGGTATGATGATTCACCTAGAAGAGTAAACAACAAGGAAAGAAATTAATCTAGTTAAGAATGTAAGAGGAAAAAAATCTTAGATAGTTGAAAGACATGAAAGTCACCAGTAAACAGCATATAAAATTGCCGAATGAAATGATGAATACAATGATAGTATGTAAAATAAACTGCCGGAAATTGTTCCACATTTTTGTTAGAGCGAGCCAATACCATTCAAAATAAACTGCCAGAAATTGTTCCACATTATTGTTAGAGGGAGCCAATAGCCTTTACTTTAAACTTGGATTTAGTAAATTCCTCCTTTGCTTTTTTTTTTATAAAGCTGTTGGGAACCTCTAAACCCCCAAGAGTTTTTTTTTATGATTTCGCCACAGAATAGATTACTCTTCCGTTGAAATAAGTTATCAAACGCCATGTCACTATATTTATTCTTTGTAAGGGACACAAGTATTGTACATCGTTCGTGATTCAGCCATCGGTGTTGATGAAGATCTTGAGGAATTTTCTCGTATTTTAACATGAATCTCTGGTACGTTTTTCAAGAATATTGGTTTTCCAGGTGAGTAGAAATTATGGAACATAGTTCTAATCCTAAAGGACGGTATATGTGATGGTTGGAACATTACAGGCTAGTTTATCCTTCGAGAACTCTATAGTACTGTATGTCAAAAGTTTATCATGGAGTTTATATAAATAATGATAGGCCATGCATATGCTTCCTGATAGACAATAATTCAGTATTCCTACGGAAAATACCTCCCACGTATTTCTAGATTATACTAGTTACATCTAAGACAATCTTTGGGAATGATCATTGGTCCAGACTTGTTCTCAAACTTAAACAAATGGGAGTAGGTATGTTTTGCTTAGCATCATTATTGAATGTTTAAGTTAAAGATTGCAAAAATGCACTACTGTACAGTGATTACAGGGATGTAATAGGTGGTCTGCCTCAGGGTATTGTTTTCGGCTCATTACTTTTCATACTATATATATTAGTGTGCTACTGTTATTAACACACATTGAGTATGTGTTGTTTGAGATGTTGAGTCTTGAAATAAAGTTCATCATTGTCACTTTAAAATGGTTTATTCTCTAAAAACAACAGTGTTAAATATCTCCATTACAGGAGTGTAGCTGGTTTGATCGGATGACCAATTCAGGTGAAGTATAGATATGGACTGCCTAAATTATCGATATCACAGATATCGTATGTTTAGTTGTCTCAGCATTTAAACACAATATGTAAACTTTACATTCGTCTCGGAAGACACCTGCATCCGGTGACGACACAATCTTTCACACGGTATGCATTTGTGTTGATGCTTCAGAAAAATGTTACATTGCCGAGGGATGCAAAATACATCCTGTTATGATTTTATCTGACTACAGCAAATCTCACGCTAGCATCTCCATCCACAATGACATATTACGTCATGTGTTTTAAACATGTAATAACTAACTATTTCATTTATTACATATACACATGTGGTTTGACCTGAAAAACAAGTTTGTATATGCAGGCGATACTATTTTTGCATTAGTTCCATCTTTTAACTGCAGAATTGTGGTTGCTGAATCCATTGATAATGATTAAGATAAAATTAATGCATGGTTCAAATTGAGGGTGAAGTTGAAATCTAACAAAACTGAAAATATAATTGTAAGTAGGTTGAGGACAGTGGCTCATCAACATCCAGATTTTTGCATTGGCAATATCTCTTTAGCTATATATGACTCATTCAAAGTTCTAGGTGTGATTCTTGATTGCAAATTTACGTTTAAAAAATACAGCTAGTCTATTTTTTCTTAAATTGCACAAAAAATGGCACGTTGAGAAGTCTGTTAAGATTTTTCGGTGATCAATTTATCCTGAGGACATTTTTCAATTCTTTCTTTTTGCTTATTCCCTGATCTGTGCATTAATCTTTGGCCCGTCGTTCAATTAGTTCTTTGTAGGCTGCATGTTGCATAAGATTTTCCATAACTCTGTACATCTTATGTATTTAGATCGGCTGCGGATGTCTACCTTTAAAAGAGTGAAAGGTGTTTTAAAGGAAAATATTCAGCATGCTATTTGAAAATGCATTGCATACTTTATTTCAAAGTTTTAGTTCACATAAAACTCTCTCTCTCTCTCTCTCTCTCTCTCTCTCTCTCTCTCTCTCTCTCTCTCTCTCTCTCTCTCTCTCTCTCTACAACTCTAGTTGGAAATGCAGGATGCTATAAGCCCAAGGGCTCCAACAGGGAAAAGTAGCCTAGTGAGGAAAGGAAATAAGGAAATAGATAAACTACAAAAGAAGTAATATACAATTAAATTAATATTAAATATTTTTATAACAACATTAAAATAAATGTCATATATTAACTATAAAAACTTAAGATAAAAATAAAAACAAGAGGAAGAGAAATAAGATAGAATATTGTGACCGAATGTAACCTCAAGCAAGAGAACTTTACCCCAAGAATGGAAAACCATGTACAGAGTCTATGGCACTACGCAAGACTAAAGAAAAATGTTTGATTTTGGAGTGTTCTAGAAGAGCTGCTTACCATAGCTAAAGATTCTTATTCCCCTTACCGAAGAGGAAAGTAGCCACTGAATGATGACATTGGCGTAGTTAACCCCTTGAGAGAAGAATTGTTGGGTAATCTCAGTGTTGTCAGGTATAAGAGAACAGAGGAAAAGTGGAAAGAATATGCCACACTACTCGGTGTTGTGTAAGCAAAGAAAAAATAAAAGCAGTAACCAGTGATAGAGATCAAATGCAGTACTGTCTGGCCAATCAAAAGACCCAATAACTCTCTAGCGGTAGTTTCTCAACGGGTGGCTGGTGCCGTGCCCTGGCCAACCTACTATCAATCGCAATTCATTGGTCGGAAGCCAAGTTCAGTTGAAGCCTGATAGTGTCCAGTAGTGTTTCAATCTTATTTCTCTTGTGGGTTTGCCTGGCCATAGCTTTGGTGGGAAGGGAGCTTGGTCACTATAGTCTATTTTTTATGGCGGTGCATATTTGCACTTGACTCACAGGGGTGCCCTTTTAGCTCGGAAAGGTTCCTGATACCTGATTGGTCAGAAGTATTTTTGTCCGAACACCTTCATTGTTCTCGAATGATTACCAAGTAATGTGAATCGAAACTTATTTATTAACCTATATTTCTCCATCATATATATATTTTGTCAATAAACAATGTGAAAGAATAAATGTATTATAAAGAATCGTCTTGGTAAGTCTAAATTTAATAACACAATCCGCCGAAGTCAACGACAGCAGCTTGTTTTCGGATGCACGCTTTGTAATTTTGTAATTTTTCACATATTTTAACACAAATTGGGATAGATTACACTCAGCATAAGTTAAACATGTTATTATAAACATTCTTTGAATACCAGAACTTACCAAAAACATGGAATTAATAAAACCCGATATTTGTGAAAACTTATGGGGAGGTAAAAGAACAGCCTGTAGCGGCCTGGCGGAAAAACGATTCCTTCTGACTGTCGTAGACACAGTATTTTTTTTCTTTCGTAATATAGTTCGGCCTATTCCTTTCAGTTTAAATAGTCTTACATTGTTTCTCTTCGTATTATTTTGCTTAGTATTTTTCCACATTCCTGTTCCTCACCGAATATCTATCTATTTTCCCCGATATCCCTTCTTTCATATAGGCCTATGTGATATCCGCACTACGATTCCTTATGTTTTGCACCTTACGTCAGTAAGTATGTAAATAATAATAACAACATAAATTTTATGCTGTGTAGCAAGTATAACTTATTCTGTAAACCTGATATTAAGCATAGTATATTTTTATTCCCGCCTCTACACTATTTTAATGAGACTAGCACTCGCTTCCCTGCAAGCCATCCCTTTCGACAGAGGATAAGAAATAAGGAATCGTAGTGCGGATATCCCATATATGAAAGAAGGGATATCGGGGAAAATAGATAGATATTAGGTAAGGAACAGGAATGTGGGAAAATACTAAGCAAAATAATACGAAGAGAAACAATGTAAGACTATTTAAACTGAAAGGAATAGGCCGAACTATATTACGAAAGAAAAAAAATACTGTGTCTACGACAGTCAGAAGGAATCGTTTTTCCGCCAGGCCGCTACAGGCTGTTCTTTTACCTCCCCATAAGTTTTCACAAATATCGGGTTTTATTAATTCCATGTTTTTGGTAAGTTCTGGTATTCAAAGAAAGTTTATAATAACATGTTTAACTTATGCTGAGTGTAATCTATCCCAATTTGTGTTAAAATATGTGAAAAATTACAAAATTACAAAGCGTGCATCCGAAAACAAGCTGCTGTTGTTGACTTCGGCGGATTGTGTTATTAAATTTAGACTTACCAAGACGATTCTTTATAATACATTTATTCTTTCACATTGTTTATTGACAAAATATATATATGATGGAGAAATATAGGTTAATAAATAAGTTTCGATTCACATTACTTGGTAATCATTCGAGAACAATGAAGGTGTTCGGACAAAAATACTTCTGACCAATCAGGTATCAGGAACCTTTCCGAGCTAAAAGGGCACCCGTGTGAGTCAAGTGCAAATATGCACCGCTATAAAAAATAGACTATAGTTTCATCATTGTATACTGTATAAGGTTCGTCTTAAGGATATTGTCATTTACCTTACCTCTGCTACTTTCTAGTGACCTATAAATGTTGATTTACATATAATCCTGAGTGTAGTAGGTGTACTATCAAGTCTTCCATCTCTCTCTCTCTCTCTCTCTCTCTCTCTCTCTCTCTCTCTCTCTCTCTCTCTCTCTCTCTCTCTGATTTTTATATTTTGCTGCAAAGTTTTACCATGTCCTTCCATTTTCAGTATCTATCTAATAACATACTTGCTATATTCTGTGACCAAATATGAGAATTCATCAGATTTTAGGTAGTAGGTTGGCCAGGGTACCAGCCACCTGTTGAGATACCACCGCTAGAGAGTTATTGGATCTTTTGACTGGCCAGACAGTACTACATTGGATCCTTGTCTTTGGTTACGTCTCATTTTAATTTTGCTTACGCTTAAGCCGAATAGTCTGGCCTATTCTTTACATATTCTCCTCTGTCCTCGCTCAAGGGATTAACTACTGCAATGTAATTGTTCAGTGGCTACTTTCCTCTTGGTAAGGATAAAAGAGGCTCATTAGCTATGGTAAACAGCTCTTCCAGGAGGAGACTCCAAAATCAAACCATTGTTCTCTAGTCTTGGATAGTGTTATAGCCTCTGTACCATGGTCTTTCACTCTCTTGGGTTAGAGATTTCTTGCTTGAGGGTACATTCAGGCACACTATTCTATCTTATTTCTCTTTCTCTTGTTTTTTTTAAGTTTTTATAGTTTATATATGAATATTCTAATGCTGATACTGTTCTTAAAATATTTTATTTTAATTGTTAATTACTTTTCTTGTAGTTTCCTTGTAAGGACACCGATCCCTTCGTCGTCCAGAAAATCGACAAATTACTTATTTATTTGAATTCTCTTTTCGCCACACTGTGGTTTCCCATGTATATATATTCCGCTCTACCAGAGCTACATTTTGACATATGTATCATTTCATAACATGTTTCTGTTAACCCATAATTCATATATTTGTAAGTGTAAGAAAACACATATATTTTGGCGGGCACTTCAATCTGATTTGGCGCCAGCGTCATCCTACCTTTCCGTCCGCACTTTGTAATATACTCCCATGCACATTCGAATAAAGTATCAGTTGATCTTGGTGACGCTTGTCTCACTGTCCTTACAACTGGTGACCCCGGAGTTGAAAGTAGCATCAGCGGTTTTGGCTTTGCCATTAACGGACTTATTACGGCCGTGCTACCTTCTCCATACTCTGTTACCTTAGGCACGAGCCTGCCTTTGGTTCTCCCACACTTCGGTGAACGTAAGGCAGTAGGATGAGCTTAATCGACATATCAACTTCTCACCTCTTCGCCGACTCGTCGTCTGGCCACGATGCAGGAAGCAACATGCCCATCGCACCCAACGGCCTCGCCTCCACGCCCAAAGTCAAACTGCCGCCCTTTTCTCAACACAACACCGCTTCCTGGTTCCTGAGAGCGGACGTACTCTTCCGCGTCGCTAGACTCAGCGACTCCTGCGCCAAGGCTGACATCGTTCTCACCTCCATACATGAAGAAGTATTCGACAAGATTTCCCCATGGCTCGACGCCCAGGCCGGCCAAGTTTCATACGACGACCTGAGAACGAAACTCATCGGTATCTACTCCCTCTCCGTCTCAGCAAGGGCACAGAAAGTACTGGACCTCGCCGGAAAGCCCATGGGTGACACCTCTCCTGTCGAGGCGTGGGACGAGCTAACCGGCCTGCTTATGCTCCCCGAAACAGACAGCAACGGCCGACGACGTGAGATTAGCTTATCTCGCGAAATCTTTCTTCGACGCCTACCACAGGACGTACGGGCCCAATTGACAGACGCCGACACGCTCCCGATGAATGAACTCCTGTCGAAGGCTCAGAAGCTCCACGAGGCCGCCAAAGCATCTCGCCTCGGAGCATCATCGTCAACACCGCCTCCGTTCTCCTCCTTCAGCAGCTGCTCTTCCATAGACTCCTCGGCAATGGCCCTTGAGGACGACGAGATCAACATTCTATCAAGAAAGAAACCACCGCAACCGACGCGACTGAACCCTAGGCCTAACCCAGCATGGTGCTTCTACCACCAACAGTTCGGCAGTGACGCCAAGAAATGTAGAGCACCATGCAGTTTCCCTAGAAGATGACGCCAGAAGCATCCACCTGCCACCATCGCAGCCGCAGTTAACCAAAACAAGAATGGTTTCTATATCCTCGATACCATTTCCAACCGTAGACTCATGGTGGACACCGGCGCAATGCAGTCAACGTTCCCTCCTTCAAAGTCTGACCTTATCGAGGTCCCTACCGGGTAATTAAAAAGACAACGAAAGCCTTCCTTCTCGACGTCCATGGCCAAGAGGACTGGGTCTCAATAGACCGCGTGAAACCAGCGTTTCTCGAAGGAAGCGACACCCGCCTCCGCCGGACCTGGCAGATCCAGAGTTCCGCCTCAAAACAAGCCGCCCAACAAAAGAAAAATCATCAAACGACGACAAGAGGAAGAGATCCTTACACCGACCGCCAGCGCGCCCCTCCGTTCAAAAACAAGAGGAACCCTCCGACGCCCGAAAAGATACGAAGATTGATCATCAGCCCTCTACGCCGCCCGATGTCTTGTGGGGGGAGTACTTGTAAGGACACCGATCCCTTCGTCGTCCAGAAAATCGACAAATTACTTATTTATTTGAATTCTCTTTTCGCCACACTGTGGTTTCCCATGTATATATATTCCGCTCTACCAGAGCTACATTTTGACATATGTATCATTTCATAACATGTTTCTGTTAACCCATAATTCATATATTTGTAAGTGTAAGAAAACATATATTTTGGCGGGCACTTCAATCTGATTTGGCGCCAGCGTCATCCTACCTTTCCGTCCACACCTTGTAATATACTCCCATGCACATTCGAATAAAGTGTCAGTTGATCTTGGTGACGCTTGTCTCACTGTCCTTACATCCTTATTTCCTTTCCTCATTGGACTATTTTCCCTGTTTCAGCCCTCAACCTTATAGCATTCTGCTTTTCAAACTATGGCTGTAGCATAGCAAGTAATAATAATAATAATGATGATGATGATAATAATAATAATAATAATAACAGCGGACAAAAAAAATGAGTTGTATTTTACTAAAGTCTATCATGAAAACGCACCATTTTCTGAATATAAAATATTTGAGAGAAAACGTATTATATAATATGAATGAGTAACTTAATCAAATGAAGTGCAAAATTGTTTAAGTATTTCATCTCCCATGGTGAACATTTAATTTTGATGAGCCATTGCAGTGCGATCTGTGTGTTGTTTATAGTAGCAGTTTAAGGATACAGTTTGAATGATATAAAGAGTTTCTAATGAAAAGCTGTGCCACTTCCCTTATTAAAGTATGAGGAATTTCTGTCCTTATACAACATGTTTATTCAATATGTTCATCATTCAAGTGTATTCCTTCGAAGTTCAACCATGATTCAATTGCTTATAATATTGTTTGATATCAATATTTTAACATTCTTTGTGGATTTTTCATTCGTTCGATTTGTTGTTTTGAATAGATTACCAGCTACCTTATCAATTTCACCCAGAAAGTTTCTTCGTAATCCCTCATATCGAAGAATCACCGTAGCTGCGATTGCAATTTCAATAGATTCAGATTTTAAGGGGTCATCAATACCCCCAAGTTCCGGCTGTTTCGTGGGCCTATTGTATAAACACCACCTCCTGACGATAATCCTATTTCCGAATGACTAGATCTTGTATATCATAGAACGAAATTCATGCCCCGTAGTCTGTTTAATGTGTTAATATGGGTTTTCAATAGAATAGTTTATTTAGAGAGAAGTGGTTATTTATGTTTTTCCCTGTAATGTCATTAATTCAAAAGGAATATGCTTTGGATAGTTAATGGAAATGGTATCTTTGCCGTTTCAGACTACATTTATTCAAAGGCCTCATACATGTCCTTCCATTCGTGTCTGTTTGTGGTCTTTCTATGCGAATTTATACCCACATGCATAGTATATACTAAATACTTGGCTTTTCTTCCTTTTTTCGTGTAATGAGTTCTTTAAAGGCATGATACATGATTAGACAATAGATAGATGCACATCATAGTAACAGCATTCGTAATGGCGTAAATATATTCTCCATGAAGATAGAAGTTTGTGGCTGTTGAATTCTCTCAAAACATAAGTCAAAGTACAAATTAAATCTCGTTTGAACTGTT
Organism: Palaemon carinicauda; assembly: GCF_036898095.1. Classification (NCBI taxonomy): domain Eukaryota; kingdom Metazoa; phylum Arthropoda; class Malacostraca; order Decapoda; family Palaemonidae; genus Palaemon; species Palaemon carinicauda. The sequence continues at coordinate 55,593,082 of NC_090746.1, forward strand.
TCAAGACGAGGAATCATGAAACAAACGTTTGTGGTGTATGTAGATCGACAGACCAGTATAACAACCTTATATTTATCCCAAATATATATATATATATATATATATATATATATATATAGATATATATATATACATATATATATATATATATATAGAATCGAAGCTGTTCAGTGTGTTCTAAAATCCAGGAATATATACTGGAAAGATTAGGCATTTTCTGAAAATCGTCAAAATTACCGTAAAATTGTATGTCGGCCGAGCTTATTCCTTTCACAAGATTTATTTTTCTCCCATAGTTCCTATAATTCCATGTAGATGACGTTTTGATCACTTTACCATCGCTTTAGTAGTGAACCGACAAATTGATAGTGGATACGGGTAATTTGAAACGATCCAATCGACCTCGCCTGCCCTGGGCAACTGTTGAAGGATATTTTTTTTTTTTTTTATCCAGTCAGAAGTCAGTAACTTCGAATAATGTAAGCATAACAATACATTTGTTTATATTAGTATTTATTATATTGAGCTGAATGATTTATATACTTAAAGTAGCGCCAAAATACTTGCCCACACGATTAACGAGTGTAGCGCAACATATACTGCTTTCCATAACAGAGGAGCAATAAGATAATGTTAAATTGCAAGTGAAGCGAGCCACAGTGGAGTGAATATCAACTCAGTGATCAATTATATAATTGAAATAATGCCAACATACTTGCCCACGATATTAATACATGTAATCCAGCATGTATTTCTTGCCAGAACTTGGGGGCAATGATATAATGTGGAATTGTGAGCAAATCGAGCTATGGTGGAGCAAAGACCATTTGAACTAAGTGATTAATTAGATAATAACATCAATATATTCGCCCATTTCTCGAACTTGTAAAGCGTAACAGAAATAAATGTTGGAAATTACTGAAATATATAAGATTTACTCATAGATTTTCGAAGCTGTTTATCATTCATTTATCCTTATTTCGTCTTTTTATAGTTTGTCAGGAAGTATTTCGTTTTATATTTCTTGTATCATCATAATTTTTGATATCGTATTTTGTACACTATAAAATTTAAGTTGACTGTAAACTATACATCTATTAACCTTAAACCTTATTTCGGTCGTAATGAGTGTATAGGGAGAAATGTCTTCAGTCCAAAAGATACAAAGGTGTGGTGGTGTTTTATGTATTGTTAAACTATTCGTTATCATCTCATCAGGCATTTCCTTGGGTGATAGTATGATGAATATCTCATTTAGGAACGTCTAAAGAAGATAGTTACAATTTCATTGAAGGTGTTGAATTCGACAACTCCTTTTAAAGATCACTGTTTCATGCCATAATGGATAAACGTTAAATGTAATAATTAGAAGAATTGCATCAAAATAGTTTCTTATATTTACAGATTATAAGAAATTAGAATGAAATTGTACTCTAAAGGTAAAGTTTATTTACCTCTACAAATAAAGAGCATATTTAAAGAGTCGGTCTTTAAAAGAGGAATCAAGTTCGTCTATTGGGAAAAGATTTTTACACCAGAACCAACATCTACATTCAAGTTACTCAAGTGATATTTATAACTGATGAACAGAAGAGCTGTCACGCTTGCATCACATACTACACGATTACGCACAAGTTAGTGGTTATTTATGTTTTGCGAAATGAATTGTCACGGCTGGATGACCAACAAACAATTTACGCGTACTTACGTGCGGACGCAATTTATCAATCCACCGTTAATGTAGTACGACGCGAAGGACCTCGACATCATTCTGCCAATCAGCCTTATTTGCTCGGTCATGCATATCCTCATAGCATTCACCTGACCACCCCTACTCTCTCTCTCTCTCTCTCTCTCTCTCTCTCTCTCTCTCTCTCTCTCTCTCTCTCTCTCTCTCTCTCTCTCTCTCTCTCTCTCTCTCAAATTTTGATGTCTCACAGCAAAGAATGTTAACACATACACGTACAATTATGCTCTCGGTACATTTGGAAATGTTAATAATGAAGCAGACTAATATCTTTATAGTGATGATTTTGATTCCATATGGGCCACATGTTCAATATGACGAATAATTATTTTATAAATGAAAACTTTTTTAATTTTTCCACAATAATATTTCGGTTATTCCCGTGTGGTTCCAGATCATTTACGAATCGAGGTCCAGCTGTTTTTTTTTTTTTCTGCAAATTCACGGCAAAGTCAGATGCTGGAAAATTTCCTATGCTTTTAAGTCACTTCGTGATAGACGTTTCAATCTCAACACTATATGCACTTTTGCATTCTATGTAGTTTCTTTTTTTTATTTTAGAATCATTATTTTCGTTTTTAGATGAGTGCTGTACTAGTAGATGCCGCTATTTTAATCGAGGATTGCCATTACTGGAAGACACGAAATTTGTCTGTAACTACCTTTTATAAAGATAGAAATGTATTTTCATACATACTAATATTTTCAATATATCTTAGCATAATGCTATCAGCAACATTCTGAGTACAGAAAATCCTTTATAGATATGCATAAGACGCAGCCAAATGAATTTATATGAAATTTCCCCACGACACAAACCTGACTAAATACTTCCGTCTGGGTTTAAACCGTTGCCTTGAGATTGAACACCGGTAATTCATTTAACATGAACACGTTTACTATTCAGAACTCAATTTGATGGTTTCTTCTGTTCTGCCGGCAAAGAATTGAGCCGTATGATAATTTTTTCCTGATATCTTATTGTTTAAAGATCCAAAGAACTTATCTGAAAACTTCTGTTTACATTTTTTTTGGGATACATGAAGATTTATATGAATACTAAAAGAATAGCATGGAGATAAATATGTAAATTAGACACACACACACACACACACACACACATATATATATATATATATATATATATATATATATATATATATATATATATATATATATATATATATATATATATATATATATATGTATGTATGTATGTTCAAATAAGCCATATATATTTTTGATACATTAATGTCTGGATTCTCTTAACGACCTCGGGATCAGAGCCCAGGCGAAATCACACAAAGACAAGAGCTTGTGACCGGCCGGGAATCGAACCCTGGTCGGCAAGCTTGTATAGACAGTGACTCAACCACTTGGCCACGAAGAAAGATTTCTCACAGATGCACGCACATACACACACACACATATATATATATATATATATATATATATATATATATATATATATATGTATATATATATATATATATATATATATATATATATATATGTATATATATATATATATATATGTGTGTGTGTGTGTGTATGTATATGTGTGTGTATGTATATATGTGTGTGTGTGTGTTTGTAACTTGGACAATTATTCCCGTGTTATAGTTGGACAAATGCTCATAGCTTTCATAGATGTTTTGGGTAAATTCTTATGCAGTTTTGCAGCAATAACTTTCTGTCATATTGACATCCAACTTCCCTTTGCGTGTCATTTTTCCCCCAGAAACATCTAAGGTCTGTGTATTTTTCAATTGCACAAAATTTTGGCTTATCGAGAGTCTTTCAAGATTTTCGCTGATCAATCTATTCTGAAGAAGTGTTTTAATTCTTTCATCCTACCTTGTTTCGAGTATTGTTCTCGGTCTGGTCTTCAGCTGCTGCATGTCATCTTACGGTCTATTAAATTTCTTATTCATGACCTAGATATTAATCTCTGGCACCGTCGTTCAATTAGTTCGTTATGCAGGTTGCATAAAATTTTTCATAAATCTGATCATCCTTTACATTCAGATCTTCCTGGACAGTTCCATCTTGTTCGTAATATTATGCATGCAGTTAATTCTAGTAGCCAGGCCTTCTCCATCATGAAGCTCGATACTACACAGTATTATAAAAGTTTTATTCCAGCTGTGACCAAGTAGTGGATTGATCTTCCTAATAGGGTAGTTGAATTGGAAGAACTTCAAATGTTGAAACTTGCAGTTAATGTTTTTATGTGGAACAGACTGACATAAGTCTTTTTACAGTTTTGTATGAAATATCTGTTTTGATGTTACTGTTTTTGAAATATTTTATTTTAATTGTTCATTATTTCTCATATTGTTTATTTATTTCATTATTTCCTTTCCTCTCTGAGCTATGTTTTCCTGTTGGAGACCTTGGGCTTATAGCATCTTGCTTTTCCAATTAGGGTTGTAGCTTAGCTAGTAATAATAATAATAATAATAATAATAATAATAATAATAATAATAATAATAATAATAATTTTTCCTTCTTTATAAGAAGGAACTTGCAAGTTTTGGCTAGAGTTTGATTTAGGGGATCCTTCATTATTATTGGCAAACAGATCACATGTCTGTATGACATTGGAAGGGGGTACTAACGTTTTATAAATAGTATTTTGAGATCACCACTAATAATGACACGTGTATAATTTACTCAGTAAGACCACAACTGTCCATGGAAGCTGATCACACGCTACCTATCCATTATGACGTGTAATTGTTACCAAAGCGTAATATTTTGTTCGTTTGGTTTTTTTTTTCATTGATAAATTTTAAAATGACAACCATGAAAATGGTATCCGAGAGGCCACATATGAATCATTTTTGTATAAGATGATTTTTTATTTTATTTTCGGGTTACGAGAAAGGAATGCGGGTATTCTTCATTTACAATGATAAATTGCAACATTTTCTAATCTTAACCACTATAAGAAAGCTACGTTTTCTTTGCAATCGATGTGTGCAGTGGTCTTATTCAGTAGTCGTTGGCGAATTTAGCAAAAACTTAATATATTAAACCAATTAATATCCCAGATTTATCATCACAATTGTGATATTTTTTATAAAATTAGAGAGTTGGGAAAGTCACATTTAACACGTAACGGATGATACCAGATTGTAATAAAAATACCTTCTATAGATACGTGTAAGGTTACTAAGATTAGTATTAGTTGTTGATTCAGTGAGACTTGAGGATTTTTATAAGCATTAACCTTTATTATAATTTTGGTTAGATTTTCAATCTTCAGCTTTCATAAAAGCCTTTGGTCGAAATATATCTTTATAAAGAGTAATGTTAGGTAACCCACACTCTCTCTCTCTCTCTCTCTCTCTCTCTCTCTCTCTCTCTCTCTCTCTCTCTCTCTCTCTATGGCACCTCTTTAGAGTCTCGGACTGTAAAAGGTGAAAAGATGGGCTCGTTCCTACAAATTGACATGGGCTCTGTTCATCTAAGCTGCAAATTTGGTACCTAATATCTAGCAGACCGTTGAGGATCGTGGCTAGGGTGCAGAAGGAAAGAGATAAAGAGAAAAGGAAAACTGACGTGAGAGTCTATTTCCGTCATAACACTTGTATACCATAAAAAGGCGAAGCCATTCAAAAGATATATATACAGTATTTTCTCTCTCTCTCTCTCTCTCTCTCTCTCTCTCTCTCTCTCTCTCTCTCTCTCTCTCTCTCTCTCTCTCTCTCTCTCTCTCTCTCGTGTGTATCTTCAAATGTCATTTGAATATGGGGTGGCGTGAATTTCTAAACATTTGAACGCATGTATGGATGTGCAGTATGTGCATGTATGAATGAAAGAAATACAACAATTTGTATAACACATATACATTAATCAAGTGCTATCGTTAATGAACTTAGTTGCTTTAATTCAAGATATTGGTTATTTTTCTATTCATTATTGACAAGAAGAGCAATTGGCTGTTTTTTCAAGCTATCGTACACATCAACACACAAACCCACATATGTACACACACAAATATATATATATATATAT
>NC_090746.1:55606351-55613851 GCF_036898095.1 Palaemon carinicauda
GGTAGGGTCAGGGTTTGGGTCGTTCATATGAAGAGAATAAGAAGAAGTTTTGGAAAGAAGTGAAGGGAGTAAGGAATGGTGGTTCGAGAATTGAAGACAGTGAAAGATGGAAATGGAAGGTTGTTAAAAGGAGAGAAGGCAAGGAAAAGGTGGGCGTAATATTTTGTAAGTACTGAATGTTGAGGATGATAGGGAGGCAGATATAATTACTGTTGCATGTGTTGAGGAGAGAGAGAGAGAGAGAGAGAGAGAGAGAGAGAGAGAGAGAAACGAAAGTAGGAAAAGCACCTGGTATGGATGGTGTGAGAACTGAGATGTTAAAGAAAGGGGGTCTGACTGTACTTGAATGGTTGGTGAGATTGTTTAATATGTGTTTTATATTGTCAATGATACAAATGGACTGGGTGTGTGTGCATTGTACCACTATATAAAGGTAAGAGAGAAGTGCATGAGTGTTGTAATTCAAAGGGATTAGTTTGTTGAGTGTGGTTGGAAAAGTGTATAGTAGAGTACTAGTTAATAGGATTAATGAGAAAACAGAGAATGTCATCTTAAAAGTACAGGATAGTTTTAGAAGAGGTAGGGGATGTATGAATCAGATTTTTACAGTTAGGCAGATATGTGAGAAATATTTAGCGAAAGGTAAAAAGGTGTATGTTGCGTTTATGGATCTAGAGAAAGCATATGATAAAGTTGATAGGGAAGCGATGTGGAATGTGATGAGGTAATATGGAATTGGTGGAAGGTTGTTGCAAGCAGTGAAGAGTTTCTACATAGTTAGTACAGCATGTGTTAGGATAGTAAATGAAGTGAGTGAGTGGTTCCCAGGGAGATTGGGGCTGAGACAGGGATGTGTGATGTCACCAAGGAGTGGTAAGAGAGGTGAATGCTCGAGTGCTTGGTCGAGTATTGAAACTGATAGATAAGAGTGATCATGAATGGAAGGTAAATCAGTGGTAGTTTGCGGATGATACACTACTGGTTGCAGACTCGGAAGAGAAGCATAGTCGATTAGTGACAGAGTTTGGAAGGGTATGTGAAAGAAGGAATTAGAGAGTTAATGTGGGTAAGAGTATGGTTATGAGATGCACAAGAAGGGAGGGTGGTGCGAGGTTGAATGTCATGTTGAATGGAGTGTTACTTGAGGAAGTAGATCAGTCTAAGTACTTGGGGTCTGTTGTTGCAGCAAATGGTGGAGTGGAAGCAGATGTACATCAGAGAGTGAATGAAGGATGCAAAGTGTTGGGGGCAGTGAAGGGAGTGGTAAAGAATAGAGGGTTAGGCATAAATGTAAATAGAGTTCTGTATGAGAAAGTTATTGTACCAACTGTGATGTATGGACCGGAGTTGTGGGGAATGAAAGTAACTGACAGACAGAAATTGAATGTGTATGAGATGAAGTGTCTGACGAGTATGGCTGGTGTATCTCGTTTAGATAGGGTTAGGAACGAAGTAGTGAGAGTGAGAATGGGTGTAAGAAATGATTTAGTAGCTAGATTGGATATGAATTTGTTGAGGTGGTTTGGCCATGTTGAGAGAATGGAAAGTGGCTGTCTGCTAAAGAAGGTGATGAATGCAAGAGTTGATGGGTGAAGTACAAGAGGAAGGCCAAGGTTTGGGTGGATGCATGAAGTGAAGAAAGCTCTGGGTGATAGGAGGATAGATGTGAGAGAGGCAAGAGGGTGTGCTAGAAATAGGAACGATTTGCGAGCAATTGTGATGCAGTTCCAGTAGGCCCTGCTGCTTCCTCCGGTCGCCTTGGTGTCCGCGGAGGTAGCAGCAGTTAGGGATTCAGCGTGTGAAACTTCATTTGTGGTGGATAACGGGGGAGTGTGGGCTGTGGCACCTTAGCAGTACCAACCAAACTCAGTTGAATCCCTCGTCAGGCTTGGAGGAACAGAGAGGAAAGGTCCCCTATCTTCCCTTGTTTTGATGTCGGCTACCCCCCAAATTTGGGGGAAGTGCCTTAGTAAATAGAATTATATATATATATATATATATATATATATATATATATATATATATATATATATATATATATCACAGTATGTATGTATGTATGTATATATATATGACACGTCAGAAATAACGGCTAAAAATTTACATCAATGATCAAATGCACGTACTCCCTCTCACCATGGTATGACTACTCCACTCCTCCCTACCCAAGGGATGTAGAGAGGTGGGCGTGACCGGAGATATATATATATATATATATATATATATATATATATATATATATATATATAAATATATATATATATATATAATATATATATATGTACATATATATATATATATATATATATATATATATATATATATATATATATATATGTACACGAGGGGTTGCTGAAAAGTTCCTGGCTAAAAGGGTATCGCGAAAGAGTAGAGCCGTTACTTTTACAGGGGTGGTAGGACAACTATTTAGGAGAAGATAGGCAAAAAAAAAGTATCTCTCTCTTACGCAGCTTGGCTTCGTTGTAGGAAACTTATGGGTCCAGCTCTTTTTGTAGGACAATGCACCACTTCCGAATCTGAGTGAAATATCATTCTCTTGAGATGTTTCTTCAGTTGTGGAAAGAGGTGATAGTCGGAGGGTCCAGGCAAGACCTATCTGTAGGTCTTGGGGCCGGGCTGGGGAGTAAGGCGGATGGTTTACTAATCTGAAGACAAAGTCGCGTATTTCCGTAGTTTCATGTGCCGGTGCATTGTCCTGCAAAAAGAGCTCAACCCATAAGTTTCCTACAACGAAGTTAAGCTGCTTAATAGAGAAAGTTTTTTTTTTTTTTTTTTTTTTTTTTTTTTTTTTTTTGCCTCTTCTCATTATTAGTTGACCTACATCCCCTGAAAAAGTAACAGCTCTACCCTTTTTCCCCATAACCGTAAGGCCAGGAACTTTTCAGCCCCCGTCATATATATATATATATATATATATATATATATATATATATATATATATATATATATATACAGAGAGAGAGAGAGAGAGAGAGAGAGAGAGAGAGAGAGAGAGAGAGAGAGTATCTGACACATAGTTGATATCACGTTACGTAATAGCATCAATGATTGAAGGTAATATAGACTTCATGTTAAACACCATTGACGTTAGTACGCATTATAAGTCATACCTAGTGGAACACCTGGGCTTTGACATTCCTCATATTCTTTCTTATTGCCCGGAGTGACGTTGGTTACTGCCACCACACAGTAGGCTACAGCTCATGAATTTGATATTGAATGTTTAGATTATTAGATTATATAATTATTTTTAAAGTTTTTGTATAAAACTGGATTTGATATAATAAAAGTTTTACGCAAGAAATGAGCATGTGAGACAAACCGTTACTGACGTCCTAATGATTCTGGAGATTAAAGTCGAATGAAATTTGTTAATGACCAGTGGTGAGGTGCTTGATGTGCAGTTGATCTGGGTTTTCTGTCAAGTAAGCACACTCTTTCACCCTGTTTCCCTCGCTGTGACAATGAGGGTTGTGCAACGTTTTACACCTCACTTTTTCTCTCTCTCTTCTTGGTGAGGTCAGTAACAATTACCAATTCAGTTACATAGAAGGTCATATTAAGTGGTGTTTACGAGTGCGTAGACGGCCGAACGAAGTCGGTGGTGGGTGAGTGGTCAAATTTGGCCGCCACAATTTGGTTTAACGTTATGACGGCTGTTCATCCATGAATGGATGCACCTATTAAGAACTGAATCCACGGCATTTGAGCTAAAACTATCCTCCGCAAGTACTCTGTTTACAAGGTGATACGGCGCAGTGAGAATCCGTCTTAATTGATGTTTGCATGCATAACTGATCACTAAATGTAATTATAATAGAGCTAAGGAACCTATTAGGCTTAGTGAAAAAAGTGTTTTTTCTCGTTATTTTGAAAATCCATTTAATTCTTTAATGAAATTACATTTCTAACATGTATTATTGTTGGGCTTATAGATTTTTATATATAATATAACAGTAAAGGTCAGGAAGTAAATTTTCATTGGATGCCTACTGAAACAGACATGATTGGAAATAAAAATGGTAAAGGGATATCCTAACCTGTCCGTCCTAGATAGCACACAGGCCGACATTCTTTCTTTTAAAGGTTTAAAGGCCACTCATGAATGGCAGAGGTAAGGGACAGTGACATTGCCCTATTTAGCTGGACAATGCCCTAGAGACTGACTATATATTATATATGATTAGCGCCCAAGTTCCCTATCCACCCAAGCTAGTACCAGGGAGAGCCAGGCAATGGCTGCTGGTGACTCAACAGGCAGATCTATGGACTCCACCCAAACCCCCATCCTTAGCTTACAAAGATGGTGAGTTGCAGAGACTAAAGAAACTATCGAGTTTGAATAAGACTCGAACCCCAGTCCGGCGAGCGCCAGGCAGGAACACTTCCAGTCAGGTTGTGTTGAAATCGGACAAAATTAGTAAAACCCAATATGAAGTGCAGTAAAAAGAAAGTTATTGAAATTAACAAGTGTTTTATGCACTAAGCTTTAAGAATGCATAAGAGAAGTTAGATGTAGTCTTTGGGAGGAATTTGATTTGGCAAATATTATTACTTTGGCTCGTGATTATTACTCAGGTATAGTCATTTCATGATGACAGCCTATTCTGGTTTTATGCCTCAGAGATAAAATGACCTTTTATGGTAGAGAATCGAAATGGTAATATATTTCCTTTCACGATTTTCCGATAAATGTTCTTGTATACTAATGGATCATTAACGTTAACCATGTTTACCGAAAAGAACTAATTATCATATTCCTTTTGACCTGACATTTATCAGATTTTCCACATTTTGGACGTGTTGTTCAACCGTTTAATACTGAAACACCATTTTCTCATGCCTTGGAAATGAGAGGGTGACGCTCCAAATATTTCCGTTTCAAAATGCCACCAATCACAGAACGACTTGCGATCAGTTGCAGGTAGTCCTCATCTATAGCAATGGAATGATATTTTTATTATAGCCGCTAGTAATTGATTAATTTGTGCATTAATGATTACTGTTTATACATTTAATCCTTGAGGTAAGCGAGGAAATGACAAAAATAAAAAATTCACTCTGATTAAATTTCCATTACTCCCGTGTTTATGAAAAAGTACGATACATTTTAGAAAAAAATTAATTTATTAAAACCCCGTTATCATAATCACCACATGTGGTCTGACATATGTTTCATTTAAATCCCGCGTGTTTATGTCGTTCTATTTTAAGGTTTCTTTACATTATTCATACCACAAAAACTTTGATCACATCGGAGTCTTCCTTTCACAATATTGTCGCAAACCAAAATTGACGTAAAGGTTATTGAACAAATGTTTGGATCATCTAGGGTGAAAATTTTCGCGCAAAAATCTATTATGAAAATTTTAAATGTCTGAGAACCCTTTTATAGATAAGTTGAAAATGAGAATTTGGTTATATATCTTAATTGATTCGTTTGGTATTGGGTGTAGAAACGACGTAGTGTTATCAGGATTCGTATATTCATTCAGCAAAATTTTGTAAACGTCCATTACTTCATATATAAAGCAGAATTAAGAAAACTAGCCAGAGGAAATCATCCATATTTATTTTTAGTTATTCAGAGGACGATTCGAACTTGTTTCTTTTTCTACAAGAATGACGGAAAGTGAACTGCATGACACTGGTTTGTGCAACGTAAGCTTATGTTTAAACTTCCTGGAACAAAGGACGAAATACTTATGAAGAAAACTTAGTCCTTAATAACGTGATTATAAGTCACGTTTTTAAAAATTAGAATGGAAGTAATAGCTCTAGTTAAAAAAAAATATGGAACGGGTTTGATAGACTATCAAATTTTTTGCTAAATATTTGATATTTGCATAAGTACTTTTATCACCTTAGCTTCCTGAACTAATTTTGTATTGATGTACAATGATACAGACTACAAAGATACTGAAAAGAAAATCCATTGAGATGATTGGTAACCAAACCACGAAGACTGCTGTAACTAGCGTCATGTGGGGTAAACGGTTGGTTATCTTTAGGAGAAATCTGGTGTTTTAAGAAACACTGAAGAGGAATAATAGATGGTAGATAGCTAGATATGAATTCATGATGACATTAGATTATTACTGTAAGTATAGTTTAATCAAATCAGGTCAAATTTTATGTTTTTGTGGCTCCTTGCGTTCTTCCCTCCCACAAATTTTGTTTTCAACGCAATGGCCAGTTGTGTAGCTGATGTCGGCAATATCGTCATGTACTCAACGTATAAACATTATTACAATTTATAGCTTTTAATACGGTTTGAATTCACTGTCTTTGTCACATTTCTTTGCTGCTGGAAGAAGAGTTACACTATAGGTTATCAGGATAACTTGCCATTTTTGCTTTTAGCCGACATTTGGGGTTCTTTTTTCGCCTTACTGACCCGGCAGACACTAACTTTATAGATTTCTGAGGATTTTACGAGTGTAATCTCCCCTATATAATAAAAAGCAAGTCTCTCTCTCTCTCTCTCTCTCTCTCTCTCTCTCTCTCTCTCTCTCTCTCTCTCTCTCTATATATATATATATATATATATATATATATATATATCCTGTATATATATCTTTCCTGTCACTGAGCGACATTGCTAAACGTATGACTACTCGCTCTCTTCCCGTCCCTTATGTAGGAAGTTGAGAGAATGGGAAGGGTTGAATCTGTGTTTGCGCCTGCATGTATATCTATTCAAATATTCCGACGTCATTTTTGACGGCTCTCATAGTATTCTGGGAGGATAAATTTCCTTCCACTCCCTGGAATTATATCGATTTAAAAAATATGATTTGTACTTGAATGGGCACTTTGTAGAGCGCATACCTTCGCCTATATCATGTCGTATATTTCAAGTTAGGCAGTTGAATTATGCACATTTTGGCATTAGTTTCATGCAAGTTGGATAAAAATTTACCAGGATATAGTAAAAAGACTTTTTATTATTATTATTATTATTATTATTATTATTATTATTATTATTACAAACTAAGCTACAACCCTTGATGTGCTATAAGCCTAAAGGGTCTAACAGGGAGAAATAGCCTAGTGAGGAAAGGAAACAAGGAAATAAATAAACTACAAGGGAAGTAATGAACAATTAGAATAAGATATTCTAGGAACAATTAACAGCATTAAAATAGATCAACCATATATAAACTACTAAAAGTTAAAAAACTAGAGGAAGAGGAATAAAATAGAATAGTGCGCCTGAGTGTACCCTCAAGCAAGAGAACGCTACCCCAAGACAGTGAAAGACCATGGTACAGAGACTATGGCACTACCCAGGACTACAGAACAATGATTTGATTTTCGAGTGTCCTTCTCCTAGAAGAGCTGCTTACCATAGCTAAAGAGTCTCTTCTACCCCTACCAAGAGGAAAGTGGCCACTAAACACTCACAGTGTAGTAGGTTACCCTTTGAGTGAAGAATTGTTTGCTAATCTCAGTGTTGTCAGGTGTAAGAGGACAGGG
>NC_090746.1:55618851-55648851 GCF_036898095.1 Palaemon carinicauda
ACACACGCTCGTGGGACAAAATGAGAATTAAATGTTATGGAAAGAGAAAATAATAATAATAATTATTATATAAGGGGTTACAATAGCGAAGTGAACGAAAATTGAAGGCGTATATGTCTTAAAGACGAGACAAAAAATATATATATGTATTTATATAAATAATGCAGAATGCCAGTGAAGGGAGTTCACCGCTATAAAGTGACAAGAAAGTAAGAATGGCTAAGTGAGTGTTTAATTACTAAAAATAAAAACGTTGGGACATAAATAAGGAGAATAATGTTAGTAGCGTTTTCCCAACATAATAAATATTTTGATAATTAATTATAACTGCAATAATAATAATCATAATAATTACTACAATATATTAAGTTGAATCAGCATGAGACACGAATATAGAATTTTTTTTTTTACTTTTTTTGTTTGTTTTACTTTCTATTTTAGTTTGTGGTTCATCCAACGGGGTTTGTGTGAGGAAGAAGGGTCGGGAAGAGCGCCTTGTATGTCATAACACGCAAACTAGGTCATACAAAAAAAAAGGAATGATTTAGTATACAACCAAAATGATATGTCAACTTAGTTTAATGATGATCATAATAATAAGAATTATAATAATAATATTAGAAATGAAATGAAATAATTTAGCGAAGAAAGGTTGGTCCGCTATCAATTTGACATGATGATAATAATTATAACATAGCTTCTGAATAGCGATGATCATTATTAAATTACATAAAACACAACACCACAACTGAACTTATATGTTACACCTTAAGTCATTTCCCAGTCTGATTGCTCAAATACATTAAATTAGATAACAATTTAACAATTCCATGATTTAAATAGTAAGTATTCAATAAATAAATAAGAATAATCCTTAAAAAAGTGTCTATTTTACAGAAGGGGCGCAGGCAGAGTTCTTCTTACTTATCATCATCATCTTCTTGGTTTCATAACACTGCCAATCACTTAATTAAATGTCGAGAGATCCCTCGTTTCATCACATAGGTCATTACTATTAATTAATGCTGTCTATACCCTCTCTTCTTGAAAGAGAGAGAGACATACAGACAGACACATTATTATAAGCATTAGCTACAGATTGGACAACTGGGTTATATTTTTTTGTGTTTGTTTCTTGTAGATGAAAAATAGACTACAAATTTAAAAGTATTAAATACAGTGTATTCAAAATATATATGATATGGCTTTCTCTTTTTTTCTGTTACAAAGAATAATTGGAACATGGCTGTCTAATTGAGCACCGATTCCATGGACAACCTCATTCCTCGTTATGCCCAAGTAATTATTATTATCATCTTTTTATTTTTCACAACACTTTATCACTAATATCACCTTGGCTATCAGTTAGTACAAGAAGTATCATCGCAGGCCAATCACAAATGTGTCTCAATATCTCCTTTGTTTTAATAGAGCATCGCCAGTCATGTTTTACTCTTTTTTTCTAATTTTAAAAGAAGCAAATACATAGCGCATTGGACTGACAAAACTGCTTTGCAAGGCACTGTCCATCAACATACTCCAGCATATTCACAATATGCCTCTTCCGTCAACAAGCGTTCTAGAGAAGTACAAGTCCAGTACTGCGCTATAAAAAGGACACTAGGTGGGATCTATCTATCTAACTATCTTTTATACGGCCTTCTTTGTTCATTCAGGCTTTAAAATCCATCTTCATCATCATCCATTTGTAGAAGGGGGCCTTCTATTGAACCTGCAGTATATCCTCTTAGTTTCAAATCAACCGAAGGTTAAATAATAAATACTGAACACTGTCTTGGAGTGATTGGCTGTGAAAGACCAATTTCAATGTCAAAACTTGTTGCTACACGTGAATCTACGAACACTGCATTACGCTGCAGTTATTCTAAGAACCTCCGCTACATTTTTCCTACGGCGGACGAAGGAGAGGTGCAGTTAGTTCACCGGGGATGGATGCAGGGAGGGAGGGAGGGAAGGCCCCGATATCAGGGGATATACTGCACGCATTTCAAGAGAGGCTCCGAGAGAGGATTTAAAAAAAAAAATATACTCAACTGTCAAATTTCACTACAACCTACACTGAGCAGCCCGTACACAAAGATGATAATAGTATCATAGTCATTGTTATCTTTGCGTCGTTCCTTTTTTTTCATCTTCACTGTTCCTACTAAAGAGGGCTGCTGCCTACTTTTATCACATTCTGGATGGGGTGGGAAGAGTAGGAGGAGGAGAGGAGGAGGTTGGGCCTCACACACTGTTCCGTGTTTGTTTGTTTATTTTTGGCAGTCTCTGGCCACTTGGTCTAGAGGCGCGTATTACGTAATAAAATAATTGTCATTATCTTATCTATATACTATTTACAAACTCTTATCTAGAGTGATAGTCATTACATTATGAAGAAAGATCAGGAGGCAATATATACAGAAATGGGTTAACAGAGAATCATCAGCATGAGACCCTCTGGGACCATAATAATTTACATTACATGTTTTCCGTTACATTCTTATTTTGAGATTGTCTATAAAGTTTGTCATTCTGGAATCCAAAAACATAAATAATCCCAAACACGTGTTCTTTTTGGATTCGCCTTGTGCAATTAGTAAACAGCAAGATGATGATAATAATGGCAATGAGACGGATTCTCTCATCATCTTCATGACCACCACCACGCTTCCACGAAGATGAGCTTTCAGTCATCACTGTACCTCTTCCATCATGTGCACGTGAGAGAAAGAGAGATGGGCGCCAGAGAGCGCAAGGAAGCCTTTGGGGGTGCGCGGAAGGGCTTATATATGGACGCGTCTTCGTCCTATCTAGCTAGTGTCCCAAGACTTCAGGTCATCGCTGGACAGGCCCTGGGGACATCCTGGGGCTTTTTTATCATTTTGAACGCTGACCATGTGAAGTGTTGGATAAGGCTTTACGCCCCCGTGCAGTCAATTTCAATTATGTCTTTTGGGACGTCCACAAATTGATAGACCAGTCTTTGACCGTCAACCTTAGCCAAAATTCCACGCTGGTAGTAATATCTGTAAGAGATTTTTTTTCATTATTATTTTTGAAAAGGAAATTTCATAGAAGATAATTTGCTTTACTTGAGAAAATTCATATCTTTACTGGTTCGCTAATAGTATAATCATTGACAAGCAATGTTATATGATATATGCAATTTCAACAACCGTTGCAGTTTCTTACCTGAGGGCACGTCCCATGGTTTCGTAGTTCATGTCGGGCTTGTTCTTGTGCAGACCCCAGAGCCGAGAAACGGCCTTTGAGTCTACTAGCTTGAAAATGCCCTTTTCCCTATTGGTCCACTTAATGTATTTAGGACAGCATTCCTTATCTTGAAGTAGCTTCAAAAGAAACTCCCAAAGGTATGTTGTTGAGCCTGCAAGAGAGATATAAAAGGAATAAGAATAACGTGTAAGGAAAGGCGCCGTCTTGAGATGTTTTATTTCTCTAACAGTCAGCATTTGTCAAGGGCACAATCGAAAAGGAGAGAGAGAGAAAAAAAAATGAGGAAACTTACCTTCTCGGCTCTTCCTCTTCATGCCTGGCTGTTGGGGTTGCCCATTAGCATCAACAGGTTTAGGTTTGCGACCCTTCTTCTTCATTCTGGGTGGGAATCCCATGTCTCCCAGGAAGATATCCTCTGCCGAAGAGGATGAGGACGGTGAGGCTGTGGAAGGGGCAGCGCCCATGCCTGAAGAAACCATGTGGCCCATGTGGGAAGCGTTGGGCTGCTGTAGCGGTGAAGTCAATCCCGATGGATGGGTGGAGTAATAACCAGCCATACCTCCTGGGGAGCCAGCATCCATGTAACCACTTACTCCTACGCCTCCGTAACCACCCATCACCTGAGAATCTGGAAAGTAGAAAAACAAATGGTATTAGGATTTTCTCTATCAAGAAAATTCACAAAAGTACAGTAATATAATTACGACCATCATCATCAATAAAAAATGAACTTTACTAAAAGTGAAGTATACACATTCATTGTTTTCTTAATATATACGGAAAACAGACGGAAGATTTGAAGAAATTTAACCTAAGCTATTTAACCTAAAGCATGTGAATTGTAAATTATGTAGGTGTAATCAACGAGAAAGCCAAATAATTTGTTTTATGAAATCTAAGTATTATATTAGTTGATAAGTAGTAAATATTTAACATTATTGCTTCGTGAGCAGTTCTCCTCATTATAAACATTCACATCGCGAAGCAGGAAAAGACCTTTACACATCACCCAAGTTCCCGCCAAAATGGCTGTGTTGGCAGCTATCTCAAGCAAAGTTGCCAACGTAGAGAATCGCTACTATTTTCTTTCTTTTTGTATATTTCCGATCAGACGGACAAATGACTTCACTGGGCGTAAAACAAAGATGATTCCGTAAATTTCCTAAGAGCAATACTAAAGCATAAGCAAATACAGAGTTGTAGGTGCTTAAAATCAGTGCTTATCGGGGGGAAAGGCAATTGTTGTGAGAGCGTGTCAATGCGCTGCTTCAAGGTTGAACATGGCATGCACAAATGCCCATCTTGCACTGCTAACAAAAAAAAAAAATGTACACGGGAAGATTGATAGGATAAACAAACACAAACTTATCCATTCACTGCTAGAAGACAAGTTTATTCTCTTGAATTTATTAGCTCAAGATTTTGCAATGCCTGTCTGTCGTGATCTGATAAGACAAACCTCAGGGGTATGCAACGTTTTAATAGTTACTTGCACAAGGGCACTTTCAATATGAACTGAGAGAGAAGAGATTTTTTTTTGAAGTCTGAAAGAATGGGAAGAATTTCCTGTGACTTTCATATCTGTGCTTTTAAGAACCACAATTACAACAAAAATTGTGATTTCAAGTATTACTCATAAAGAAGGGTCCCTTTGCATAAAAGTCGTAGTATTGCAATAGCAAAAGCATGAATATCTTTGTTAACATTTAAATATTAAAATAATTCTGGTGATCAAGATCAGAATTCTTTGGTGTGAGTTATTCATTCAAAAACGGAAAAGTCAATATTCGAAAAAATTTAGTGAAATATATAAATTGATTTTCTAAACATGACAGTGTTGCGCCAATTCTAAATGACCTTGGAATTGGTCAGTCAACCCGCTTTTAACCCTTTGTGTCCCGCCACTACACTATCCGCCATCGGCCAATCAGGGCGCGAGTACGCTATCTATGATCCTCAAGCTCGCCAGTAAGGTTGAGCCGAAACATCGCAATGTAACTACTGTAAGATATAAATGAAAAAAAAGCACGAATATTGCATGACAGTTATTTCGCAGGTTGTTTACAGCTATAATATACGAAAATTAACGTTGACCTGAGAGAGAGAGAGAGAGAGAGAGAGAGAGAGAGAGAGAGAGAGAGAGAGATAATTTTGGATAACTTAGGTGTATTCTTCAAGATGAGGGGTAATGTACAGTGCACCGCCAGGCCACCAGTCCCTTGCGAGGTTGGTGTCCCTATGGTCTACTCAGCATAAAAGTAGGGGCAATAGAGAAATGCCTATGTTGCCTTCATGGCAGTGCTGGTGGTACTAGCAGCAGTCGGACTCGGAGTGGTAGTGACAGGGAGCACTGACTTGCTGACTTTGAGAACACTCACCAAGGTCATCACCACTTACCTCACCAAATACTTTCATCACCCTCTTCTGTTCCTCCTCTTACTCCTTAATATTATTTCTTATTCTCTCCTACTTTGCCTCCAAATCCCCCCAACCCAAGAGCCTATGGGTAACTCCTACAAGGTGGTGGTGACTAACCGTCCCAGAACTACTACTGACCGTCCACCACCCCAACTCCCCCTCGGCGTAGCATAGTTCCCCATCTCACGACTTCCTCTTCCCCGCGAGGAAAAGGGACTCGATAACCCTTTAGATAAAAAAGAAAAATATATATATATCGTTTCTCGATCTCAGATGATTTTCTTAGAATTTTCCATTCTTTGAATCTCTGAACGAAAGAAAAAATACGAATAGAATTAATTCGGGTTTAGTGTTGCGAAATGTACATCAAGTGACCTCAATTTAAAAACTGAAAGAAAAAAAATCAGTAACGCTTTGATATAGACCAACGATCAACAGTTGGTTACTTGTCAATCATTTTTTTTTCTTTTTGCAGTTTCCCTTAAAGGTAGGATGGGGGGGGGGGTTTAACCAGCGACCGACCGACCAAACGTGGAGTTAGTTTCTCTTCCTTTAACCATTAGACCAAGGAAAGGTATTTCCGTTATAAATCCAGACTGTTTTCAAGGGTGCTTGAATTTTGCAATTTTCTAGTGTTATGAACCTGTCGTGGTTTGCCTGCAATACTGTTAGTTTTATTATTGTTGTTATTCATGTTATAACAACACTAATAACGATATTTTTTATCCTTTAATATGGAAGATAACATGAATTCTTCTGTGATATTGAAGTATATTTGTATAGTAACGATAAAAAATTTTCTTCTGACAGATAGGAGACACGGGTTAAGGGATTTTATGAATTTGTATTGTTAAACGAACGTGCTTCTTAGAATAGACGAGACAGATCTTTGTCTTTATGTCTACTTTTTATGCCATTATTATTATTATTATTAATGAATGTTTAATCCAGATTTGACGTCAATGGGAAAGTGTAGCAACATAATGCACGGGTTCACCGAATAGGGGATCTGCTCTTCCTCTGCGACTTCTCTCACTTTTTCTCTTTCTTGAACCACAACAGCAGCAGCGGCTGCTTTTACTCGCACTTGTTCGCCTCGCCAAATCTGCAACTTTCACTGAAGAAAGTTCTCTCTCTATCTCAGCTGGCACGCTGTCTCTCGTCTGTTCAATGATTACTTTAAGCACTCTCCTTCCCCTTAGAAAATTCTCCATTTCTATTTTCTCAATTTCTAGAGTTACTGGTATCTGTAAATAAAACATTTTCTGATATGCTCTTATTATAATAATTCAAGACACGATGGTGTTCTAAACGATTTCTTTTCATTAATTGCTATAGCTTACAAATCTTCTAGAAAAAAGAAAGATTTTCGCGTTAAGTTTATGATGTAAAATACTTTGTGTTGAAAACAGACCAAAAGCAAATATTTACTGAATCAGATCCTGCGGAAAACTGGAGTAAAATATCAGGACCTGTCTCGGCGGGGAAGCCAAGGGGTTGGAAGCAGCTTCTCACATCCGGTGGTCGGGCGAAACTATAAACGCTATTATTCCCCTTTCTGTGGTATTTTTCTTTCCGAAAACACCTTTCCTTTCCTTTTTTTTCCCTTTTCAGAATTTGAATAATGGAATCTATCACTAGGCCGCCTAACTATGACTACTGCTACTAATACCACCACCACTACTACTACTACTATTACTGCCTACCACCACCACCACCACCCTTGACCTACTTGACTACAACAACGTACTTGCAACTTTCCCTCCACATGGCGTCACCAACTCAAGGTTCTTCCCACACACCAATATTTCCTACAACTTCAGTCTCACTCTTATGGAGAGTAATTGCTTCCCCTACCTTCCCCCCAGTGAAGCGTAAACGGCTTTGTAACTTGGAAAAAAAAAGTAATCATAAAAATAAACTATCTGGAACCAAATTATTCTTAAAAAAAAACTCGAGGAATAAAACTTGGAATAACGATGACATATCCAAGTAAACAAAACTCCAGTTTTAGTGAAATTAGAGAAAAAAGTTTTTGCGGTGTGCAAGGAAAGACATCATATGGCATTCCCACCTTCCCCCTCCCGTCCCCGTGGCAGTGTCCTATGATAAAGCAACAAGACAAAAGTGAAAACAAAAAGTGACAGCCCCACGTGGTGGGAGCATTTAACTTTTAATGACTAATTCCGAGTTTAAGAATTTTCTCTTTTTAGAGGAAACTGTGAACGCTCCAGAGTTTCGCAGAACTTTTTAAAACTTTCTCTTGTGCATTTGATATGAGATGCAAAACTAAACGGAATATGCAGAAGTGAAATTAGTGTAAGTCAAATTTTCCTGTAAACTACATTTCTTTTAGTGATGATGATGGTTATGTAAAAAAATTAATATATACATTTCAAATTCTTGTAAAGAGACAATTTCTTGAAGAACACATTAGTCAATGAAATTTATAAATATCTTTTTACATACAGTTCTGCACTATATATATATATATATATATATATATATATATATATATATCATACACACACACACATACATATATATATATATATATATATATAGATATTTCATTCAACAGAACACAATACATTAAATATAAAAGAAAGTCCACCATGAAATTGAAAATGACAAAAGTTTGAAGAATATTATCATTGTCTCAATCCTTAGTACATGAAATTGTTAGGAAGCGTCCTAAGTAAGAAATTTGTTATTTACCTTGAGGTCTAGGGAAGGTTGGAGTAAGAGGTGGTTGAGACGAAGATCGCATGTGCAACTGTTGGGGAGAATAGGTCGGATGGAAGGACGGCAGAGGACCACCGGCCTCGGCTCCTGAAGAAGGCGAGTCTGGAGTCCGAGATCCACAGACTGCATTGAAGGAAAGGAGAAAGAAAGAATATATAGGATTAATTAAGAAGCTAAGAGCCCGATTAAAGATAATAAAGATTTTTTTTTCACCAAAGAATGCATTCAAAGTTAAAAGAAATGGATACAGTTTATGAAGGTAATCAATTTCAAAGATCAAACAAGTAATAGTGATTTAAGTAATCCTGAGACAAATGCCATTTCAAGAGATCGAACTACAAGGAATTTAGAAAGCTACGGAGGTGCAAATCAACGGTACTTTTCGAACGGACTTGTTTTCCAATTCGGCACAAAAGACGGCTTAAAAATAACCCCCGAATAACCATTTCTGAGGTGTTGTTTTCGTGTTTATCAGTTAAGAATCCATTTCCTGGAGAGTCAGCTTTCACCCTGAAAATAACCCATCATTAATCCCCTTCACAGCAGCAGCGCTGACCTGACCTCGTCTGGCCTCTCAAGATGACCAAGCAAATAGCGTCATTTCACCTGACACCCGAAGAGGAAAGCGCCATCATTTAACCCAACAGGAAATGGATTAACGGAAACCTTCGCTTAAGAGATTAGCCTACAGGTTATACGTACTATTCGATAGCTGTGTTTTGTTTTCTCTTCAATACTGTATAACGTTTTATTTTAATCTAGTCAATTCAAATAAATCTAAGAAATGTTAACATTCCGAAAGCAAGTCTCCTCCAAAACGGCCGTTACAATGACCCCCTGCTTCCTTAATATGTATCTAAGGAACCGTGAGAACGACTGACCGTAGACAGATGCCCCAGGAAGTAACCCGAAACCCGGCTTCTTTCATAAAGCCAGTATTAAAAGACTTTGGCCTGCGGGCTCATTAGGTCGCAATCCCTCAAACCCTTTTGTCAAGAAGACCCGAAGTTCCCTAATTAACAAAAAGGAGGGATAAAACAAACAACTCCGTCTACATGTCGCCTGTCGTAAATACGTTTCTTTAATGCCCATGTGGTTAAAATGCCTTGGCTTTGAATATTACAAGAAGCGTGTGAAACTGTTCAAGACTTTCATGAAAACAGAAATAAATCTTAAGAAGGTTAAAGTGAAATGAGTTAAAGAAAGCCTAAACAATATCAATTCCTTAGTCGTCTCGTATAAAAATATCCCTCACAATACATTAAATAAGATTTTAGCAAAACTAAAGGAATAGTTTTGTGAAAGAACTAACATCATAATTAAGAAGCTAATACAGCAGCAAAAGCGAAGACAAGAATTGATAAATTACTCGGGGCGTCTGGAGACAGAAATGGCAGTTTCAGAATTATTTTGAAGTGACAGAAATGGCATAGTCTGACAGATTTTTGAAGTGACCAAGTTTTTTTTTTTCTTTTCTTTTACTAACCTGTGAGGTGCATTCGGGTTTTGGATTCATCGTTACTGGTGTGGCCACTGGAGGAATCCACGTCAGACACTCCTGAATCAGCCGGGGACGGGGGCAAAGATCCACCTACTGCAAAAGAAAAGGCATGAAGTTATATATATGATTAAGAAAATAAGTTTTTGGTTAAGAAAAATTACAGTTCTTGATTACGATTATTTTGCTGTAATTAAACAGCTTAAAATTATCCAAATGTATAAAGTATTTGAAAAAAAAATACAAATAACTCTATGAATAAGGATTGATAATGTAAAAATTAATATAGTCATAATCTTCCCTCATGGAGGTGGATAAAAATAAAAATATAATGACGTTCGTCATTATTTACGAAATAAGTGAGTAAACATTGTTGTAGCAAATATTCTCTGGTGTCGACCCCAGTAAAGCGTGACACTGTAAGTCCTTAATCAATTCGACTAAGTCATTCTGATACGTGACTGTGCGAGGTAAGGTGGAGACAAATCTTCCAAACCACTGTACTCTAGAGCCAAGTTACAAATCAGGTCTTGTTACATTCCTTTCATCTCTCTCTCTCTCTCTCTCTCTCTCTCTCTCTCTCTCTCTCTCTCTCAACGTTTTCTACAAAATAATTTGTGAAACTTCAGAACACTTGGTAGTGTTAATGCCGTGATGATTTTGTAATTATATGTGTATATATATATATATATATATATATATATATATATATATATATATATATATATGTGTGTGTGTGTGTGTGTGTGTGTGTGTATAAATCACGTGTGTGGTATACTGAATGGATGCCATTTTTGCTGTATCGAAAGTTCGCGTTTGGTGTCTTCTTCCAAATTTGGTGTCATCCTTACACTTGTTTTGTCCCTCTTGCTCCTCTCTTTCACGCGCTGAGACTTGTGGGGACTAGGGAGACGCAGTGCGGAAAACGCGTCTGTAAGCGAAAGGGTCAGGGTCATTTAAGGTTCCCCCATGGTTCTTCTGGGTCTTTTCAGTACGGAGGGTACAAACGGGGTCGCCCAGATCGTGTAAGGGGAAAAGTTCGGGGGAGAATTGCCAAGAAAAAGACGGAGGCGAAGAAAACGTCGGTGACCATCTTGTGTGATTTTGAGATGGTTGGGGAGGGGGAGTGGGTTATGTGGTTCATGTGGGTGGGGGTGGGAGGAGGCATAATGATGAGTGAGGAGGGATGCTCAGCGGAAATATCCTACGTGTCTAAAAAGATGGTATCCTATATCTACTTATGTTGAAAAAAATCGAATTTCCCTTTCAAATCAGATAGATTTAACGCTAAAACCACTCTTTCTCTCTCTCTCTCTCATGCACTAAGTAATGTCAGTCTATACCGCGTTAATAGCTCGAACGTGACTCCCACACAAATGGAAATAAAAAAAAATATCCTGCACGGATTAATTAAACCATTATCGTGCAATTCTTAACAAACGGAATTGTCTGAGCTTTCAGTCTTCCTTCCTGATCCATCACCACCCACGCCTCCCACCTAGAAGCCTTCGTTGCTTGATAGAGTGCCCTCTCATTGTTTCCCCGTCTATCACATTCATGCCCCGCATGAACCTTAAATCCAGCTCTTGGGGATTTATGCTCTAGTGTGAGACATTTCTTTTTCACCGGGTTCGTTTCCATCCCTAAACTCTTCCTTTTCCTAACAACGCCCACGATTCAAGAGAAGGGAAAGAGGGGTTAGGAGTGGGTGGGGTAACTGCAGCAGTTGGTATTGGCGGCTGGAGTCTGGAGAGGAGGGGGCTGCCGCCCCCGCATAACCTTCACTTCCAGCACCAGCCTTTCCGCGCGTCTTTAAAAAGTGCGTCACAACCCGCTAGTGACGTAACTGCCGCTATTTTCGTGTGGATCAATAGGTAACTTTGCGATCATGGTGGCACTGCGCGTTCCATTCCCTGGATTCGTCTCAGGCTTTGCATTCGTTCGGTTTCACAATTTACAAGTATCGAACGGAGAATAATAATGAAAATCAACCTCGCAGTTCAGTTCATCCGTAGTTGCTATATGGTAAGTGTCTTGGCGAGCTAACCGAACGAATCATGATAAACATTGACATTGGGAGCCATCATCCTTCAACGCCAACAATGGCTAAGGACAATCGTACCCTTGACAAGCCAGGCTGCTCTATGACGTCATGACCTGAGTTGCCGCAAGGTCAATATATTCTCACCATTTCAACGATCTAATGCCAATTTCCAATCTTATGATAAGGGAACCAGGGAAATATTAATGCTTCTGATTTCAGCCATGAACTTGAAAAGTAATGGTCGTCTACATAGATGTTATAAACGCATAATAACAATAGCAATTATTGCATCTCCTTTGTTTTGGTGACGTTATGAAAAAGTGAACGTGTGGGTGTAGTAGATGTGTTTCTTTTCGTAGCACAAACGGAGACAGAGACATGTCCATAAATGTAATGAGATTCGTCATCTAATAACAAAAGCTATGCAACTGCATCAGGTGAACGCGGGCTATTGCAAATCTGCATTTGTTGTTGTAGGAGAGCGAATGATACAAAGAAATCTATTTTGGGAATATTTTCTAACTGACAAGGAGTTACGAGAACGTCCAGCGGGTGAGAAAAACTTGAAGAGTTGCATTTTACTGTAACATTTACAGCCGACCGTACGCACAGAGGTATACAAGCGAAGCCTATAAACTGGCTTGAGCTACGGAGAGGTTCCTGGGTACAGAATATGTAATAATTTACAAATATGGCTGTCAAATGTACAGTTATCCGTACTGCATCTGGATGTCTCTTGAAGATTTATTTAATTCTTACGCCTATGCATTTGGGAGCGCGTCACAAGTGAAATTGTTAATTAATTAGTGGCAAAATTGCAGATGCACTTGACTGATTATCATAGAGATGAGGTATTACAAAATACATTGCGATAACCTTGAAACCGTCATTATTTTGGTTAACATTTTGATAACAGTAGCATGTTATCAGTGTTATTTGCTTCATTTCGGAGAGAGAGAGAGAGAGAGAGAGAGAGAGAGAGAGAGAGAGAGAGAGAGAGAGAGAGAGAGAGAGAGAGAGAGAATTTCAAGTGTCATTAAAGCTGCATGTCGCTGGTGAACTCTGGAAATGCAAATTATGGAGTAACAATAACCAGATAGAGAGAGAGAGAGAGAGAGAGAGAGAGAGAGAGAGAGAGAGAGAGAGAGACTTACCGGAAGTGTTAGGGTGTGATGTTGAATAGGCCGTTCTGTGGCCGGCGTGGGCGGCTGGGTGGGGCTGATAGGTCTGGGTGTTGGAATAAGGCCCGTTGTTGTTGTTGTTGTTGTGGTTGTTTGAGCTCTGCATGTTTGTCATCAAATGACCTGCTGATAGCAAGTCTTGCAGGAGCTGCTCCCGAGACCTGCCTCCATTGTTGGAGAGATGGTGGAGATGATGGTGATGGTGGTGATGGTGGAGTGCTTCGCCGTGATGACCTCCAATAACTCTGGCTCCATCGGTATCCACTAGAAGCAAAAGAGGAAAAAAGGGGGAAATTATTCCCTGAGTCATGCTTGCGACACAAATGAAGAAAAGGAATCTTATTCATTACGGAAATTACCTAAAACATTCGAACATTCAATAGTCATTCTAAGCATCTGAATATTGTATTGGTCATTCATTCCTCCAACTGACAGCGATAAGCATATGTTTAGAAAGGCTTTATCATTATGGCAGATAAGCGTTATATAATGTTGTCACTGCTACCACCGAAAATTGTTAAATGCTACCTGTCTGACCTAAATGTGAAAGCGATAAGATAAGGCATCTTCCATTGCCTCGGTTTGGCCGCAGTAAATAGTTCTTGTTTATCGTGAATCTCGAAGCCATCATTTGCTGACACCGATGAGTTGGATGGACTCTGAAATCTCTCGGTGCTGCTATTTTCGATCTATGTTAACACGGTTCTCCAAGAGGACATTACACTAAACAATTCAGGTCAAAGATGTTGAGCTTCTTTGAAGAAACGTTAGGAATATTTCTTTTACCAGAGAGAGAGAGAGAGAGAGAGAGAGAGAGAGAGAGAGAGAGAGAGAGAGAGAGAGAGAGAGAGATGGTCTCGTCCATATCATGGCCTCGTATGACCTCGCGCATTTGAGCTAGTGTGACCTAGTCGCCAGCCAAACAAGGTCATAACTTTAACTAGCCCCCCTCTACATTGCAGAGTGCATCAACAGATCTATCCCTCTTCCACCCCAATCTGTAAACAGTCTCAAATCATCACCTCCCTCTCCACTCATCGCCCATTATCTGGTTCCATTTTATTCATCAACTTCATTAAGCTTCCAAATCTATTTCAGTAGAAGCAGGCTTTTGACGTCATGAGATCCCACTTCGGTAGTTACCAAAAACCCATTTGGTAATCATAGAAAAATATCATTATAGAGATTTTCAGCATAGTATGCCTTTATTTTCTATAAATGGACGTCGGCATTTGATTCCATGTTGTATGAATATTTAAAATTGCTTTTATGACAATATAATAACTAAAAACTTCAATATTGTTTAAAATACTTGAAAAGAATAATGAAAAGATAAGTGAAACAATTTACTAGCTTTCAGAGGGAAGCAACTCTATACACGATACACAGGTTGCAACAGAAATCAAAACGTTCTCAGGTCTTCTTCCATTAAATGTAATTGATATCATGTTATCCTATGATCTTTATTTTAAAGAATGTACGGATAATGCAAAGATGCCAAACAGACACACAAGGAGTAACTTATTCCGAGTCCTTGTCATTTTACGAAAATGTTTGTGGGCGACCATTTTGATATTTGAGGTCATTTTATAAGGTGGTATTGTTGTTTTAAGTGAAGGCTGCTCATCTTCTGACAGACGAAAAGTTTCCTTAAACGAAAAGGATGAAAACTAATGACATGGCCGAGTGTGTAGGCGTGTTAAGATGTGCGTGCGTGGGTACATGCTAAGACGTATGCTGGGGGTGGGTCAGGAGTGGGAGGGGGCGGGTTGAGCGGGAGTGAGTGAATGTAAGGAAAGTGGGTCGCCCTGAACTAGACCCAGATCCTCGACCCCGTTATAGTACTCGTCACCCTCGCTATACTGTTTAAACCCATTTACTATGGCAACCTTTTTAAACTGCAACTAAAAGCCTGTAGCAACAAATGCATCCCGTTAATAGAAGAGGCCTTGATGTATCCTCTAGGGCATCCCTAGGACGCTATGAAGAGGCCTCCGTTACCATGAGAGCCTAGGTCCCTAGGAGGAGAAGGCACTTGTCAACTGGGGCCACTGCCGGTCAGAGTAGTAGAGAATGCAAGTCTACGGGGGCTTGCTTTACAGGATTACGAGGAAGTGGTGCCAAGTGATAAGGACCGACCTATACATCCTGTCTCGGAACCTCTTTGCGAAGCAACACATCCATGGATAAAATCATATCTTGAATCGCAAAGACTATCTTCGACGTATATCGCTCATATTATTATTATTACTATCCAAGCTACAACCCTAGTTGGAAAAGCAAGATGCTATAAGCCCAAGGGCTCCAACAGGGAAAAATAGCCCAGTGAGCAGTGAGGAAAGGAAATAAGGAAATAAATAAATGATGAGAATAGATTAAATTAACAATATATCATTCTAAAATCAGTAACACCGTCAAAACAGATATGTCCTATATAAACTATTAACATCGTCAAAAACAGATATGTCATATTTAAACTATAAAAAGACTCATGTCAATCTGGTCAACATAAAAACATTTGCTCCAACTTTGAACTTTCGAAGTTCTACTGATTCAACTACCCGATTAGGAAGATCATTCCACAACTTGGTAACAGCAGGAATAAAACTTCTAGAATACTGTGTAGTATTGAGCCTCATGATGGAGAAGGCCTGGCTATTAGAATTAACTGCCTGCCTAGTATTACGAACAGGATAGAATTGTCCAGGGAGAGCTGAATGTAAAGGATGGTCAGAGTTATGAAAAATCTTATGCAACATGCATAATGAACTAATTGAACGACGGTGCCAAAGATTAATATCTAGATCGGGAATAAGAAATTTAATAGACCGTAAGTTTCTGTCCAACAAATTAAGATGAGAATCAGCAGCTGAACACCAGACAGGAGAACAATACTTAAAACAAGGTAGAATGAAAGAATTAAAACACTTCTTCAGAATAGATTGATCAATGGTTGCATAAGCTTCATTATTTTTATTCGTGGTGCTACACGTATGATATACACCAGATAACATATCAGCGCAACGAAACTGGGGAAAAAAGTAGTTTTATCTCCTTAAAAACAAACAAATGCGTAGAACCGTAACTTACAATAAGTGAAGTTGATACTACTGCTATTTGTTAAGAACACTATCTGCAGTTCCGACGTTAAGGTCAAGCTTTTTTTTTTTTATCTTGTCTTTCCCCAAAGAACATTGCCTTTGGGGCACATTGCCTTAACCTCGTTACCCTTCTTATTTGAATACAACTGTAGTTGTGGTGCGAGGCTTTAACATTCGGAATGTCCTCCGCGGAACGCTCGTTAAATTTGCGTTCCTGCTCCAACTACTTCCTGGCACAATTAAAAGGCTAGGCTTGTATATTTGTATGTTGACACGTTTGTGTGTGTGGCCATGAGACCAGATGGAAGCCATAATAAAACCAACTCCAGTGAAACCATACGACGACTTGCGAAACATCGTTCAAGTTGCGTCACTTGCTTCGAAGGCCAAACGGTAGAAGGAAGTGTATAAAGAAATGAGATTATAGGGGGTAAAGGGGTCCGCAAAGGGGCAGATGGGTGGGGAAGGAGTAAGGGTAGCTAGTCGAAGAAATAGGAAAGAAGGAAGGAGGCGGAGATACATGAAAGAAAAGAGAAAGGTATTCTTTGGCGATATGCTCGGTTTTACTTTTCTAGAGCACATATTTGTCAGTGAGAGAGAGAGAGAGAGAGAGAGAGAGAGAGAGAGAGAGAGAGAGAGAGAGAGAGAGAGAGCGTACACATTAGAATAAAAATCAAATAAAATGAAGTCCGATTCCAGCATTTCCTTCCTCGTAACATTCCGAGACCAGCTTTCACTTTTGTCCCTCTTCCTTGATTGTCATTGCAGACGTACGAGTGAACGTTTGATTCTGTACATTCAACTACGTCAAGTTGATATAAAACTGTTATCGTATCCCAAGATACATATGAAACTTAAAAGAAACAAAATAATTTTATTGTGTATGCTATCAAATTAAATCTTTATTGTGCGACAAATTTAAAATTCCGCTACCAGAATTCATCAAGCTTAGATTTTTCATTAAAGTGATAGCAATTGAAGGAATAATTAGATTTATCGGATTTAGACAATTCAAGGAATACATGAGTTTTAGCTGAATGCACTTATAGTTCGTCTTTTTGTGCCCAATGCCATAGAGCAACATGACAAAGGAGAAGAAATGAAAGAATCTTTTTCAGCATTACGAGATCAGCAAAGACTTCAGCTCTTTGCCAAATTCCACATACACAAATTGTTAGGACCAGAAGTAAGTGAGTCACTTCTGTTTGAAAGTTAAGCCTGGTAGAATGCCCATTACGCCATCAAAGATATGTGACTATTATGGTACAGGTTAAAAGGGCACAGTTTTACCTCAGTGTTAATCGGCTGGGATTGGACCATCGACCAGTAACTAAGAAACTATAAATTATAAAAATTAATAAATTAATAAATAATATATATATATATATATATATATATATATATATATATAGAGAGAGAGAGAGAGAGAGAGAGAGAGAGAGAGAGAGAGCATATTTCAATTTAATTTCCACGAAATAAAAATATACAATTCAAAACCTCAAATGACCTGAATTATGGAGTGATTAAACTTCTCTATTGAATATGTAATCGCAATATAACTTGTAATACTGTTAAATACAAAGGTTATATTAACATATGGTCGACCATTTTACTCGTTAGTAGGCCATTTCCACAAAACGTTAGAAGGAAAATTCTCATTCTGCTTCACTCGTGTTAGTTGGCATTACAAAAAGCAATTCTCAGAGTTGGCTTGAACTGGAACAGGATGTGGAAAAGAGACAGACACATTCAGGAAAAGGCTGCGCAATGTCTGTATTTTCAGAGTGAGTGACTGGCTGACTGTGTTCGTGTGTGTGTGCGTATATTTGCGCGTGACCTTATTACCTCAGTGACAGGGTATGGAATGACTTTCACTGGCAGTACGCAACTCCATGATACAAGGCCGTCTGCTTGGCCCATCCCTCCAGCTCCACCCTCCTTCCTCGACCTCCCCCATCCCCCTTTTGAGGTTGAGAAGATGGAGGATTTTGAGGGTCATGCTGACTCTGTGTGTGTGTTTGTGTGTGAGAGAGAATATCTTTGCAAAACAAAAAATTACAGGTTAAGTGATGCATGATGGCACTTTAAAAAGTAGCGTTACAAATGTTAAATCATAATGGACAATTTTTTTAATGACAAAGTTTTAAGTATCCTTCAAGATACAGTTTTATCATTTTTCCACTATTACTAGAACCATTTGAACCAGGATGCATGTTACGACCTAACGCAACAGCATTGCCGTACACCAACGGCAATAGTAAACGAGACGAGGATGAGGAGGCCTTGCTTCACCGCGTTCAGGGATGTGCGTATTTCTAGCGCCTGTAGTAATATAGCAATATAGCTGTAGTCGAGTAGTTCCGGTGGATGGGTGTGCGGAAGGAGTTCGGAGAGGAAGAGGGTGGGGGGGGGTGAGGGAAGATGGGGGATGATGGGGAGGCCATGGGAATACGGATGGTGTGCATGAAAGGGGTTGTGTGAGGTGGGGAAAGGAATTGGGGTTACCAGTCTTTTGTGGTTTCCATGATGGGTTGCAACACCTTACAAGGTCTGCCTCGTAACATTGAGAATGCAACAACAGCGTTTTACCATCAATCAGCGTTCGGAATTCCTTCGGAATGAATGGCAGTATATTGAGAGAGAGACAGAGACAGAGAGAGAGAGAGAGAGAGAGAGAGAGGGGGGGGGGATTTACTTCAGCGAACATTTTGTCATAATGGCGGCCCCATCAACCAAGAACTTTAATACGGTGCCAGCGATTATATAAACAATGTCACCCAAACGCGAGTTGAGCATCAGAGAGAGAGAGAGAGAGAGAGAGAGAGAGAGAGAGATGCTGAGTTGGGGGCCGGATGCTCCCTCCAGACATATCACCGAATCTTCAAGAGGGTGCCGATTAGGCCCCCTTCTCCCTTCCAGTTCCAGGAAACTGGGACGCACTTCCTATCGCCTTTGTGTCATTCATGTCGTCATCGAAATCACCAGAAGTGTCAGCAACACTAGACGTGTGTAAACCTCCGCCACAAAACCGTATCAAGGCTGGCCCCTCCCTTTCGCACAATGAAAGATCTGCTACATTAAACTGTTTCCTGTATTTCTCGTCTATTCAGTGAACATTATATTTCTTCCAACGCTCCATATCAAAGTTGACTGATTGTTTTTACAACCAGAGAGAGAGAGAGAGAGAGAGAGAGAGAGAGAGAGAGAGAGAGAGAGAGAGAGAGAGAGAGAGCCTTCTGTGAGTTCTACTTAAGTAGTATCATTAAAAAGATCAAACAAGACATCTGAGGATTGAGAGATTGTGCAGGTTTTATTCCTCATTTCTTTGACCTTCCCCCTACAAACCCGGACATAGCAGCAGCAGCAACATAAACTTCTCACGTGATCAAGTGGGCAAGTAATTCGCAGACGTCATCATGCGTCCCAGGAACCGCTTTCACTTTTAATCCAATCGCTTAGGAATATATTAATTCCGGGCGATAATGCGAATACCCGTCATAGTAAATGCTCTCGACCAAGGTGAGCATGAGAGAGAGAGAGAGAGAGAGAGAGAGAGAGAGAGAGAGAGAGAGAGAGAGAGAGAGAGAGTCCATTCAGCTTCAGAGGAGATTTTAAAATAAAAAGTGATTAGCGGACGTGTTTAGCCTCTTCACCTTGACTGGCAACACGGTAGTTTTGGAAGCGGAATCTGTCCACCAAGGGAACCGCAACTTTGACTACTACACAATACGGTGTTAGTGAGAGTGACTGTCAACCTTGCAACTCAACTCCGCACCAACACTATTTCTTTTCCTACGTTTAAAATTCCCCGAAAATACTACGGGATGTTGACATTTAACTGGGTCATCATACGAAGTCGAGCCTTATCAGACTTGTGAGCATAATAAAGAGTCTTATCTTTTAAAGCCAAGTTTGATGTTGAAGAAAAGGGTAACCAGCAACCGAGTACTGAAGTGTGCCAGTGGGTCAAGCGAAAGTGGCTGACGGTCCGACGCTTGAGCAACTCGAGCCCTTAGCTTCATCTAAAACCATCCGAAGCCTGCTCCAACTCACTCTCATCCATATCATCTGGAGTCTGTAAGCACAAGTGAATGAGTGCCTGAGTGATACGGAGAAGATACTTGACTTTTATTGCCGTTTTGGGGTAAAAACAAACGTCCCGAGAATTCGCTGTCAAAAAGAGACAAGTTACTACTTTATAATCTTTTCTTTATCGACAATAAAGTGAAGAAGGAAATGGAGACCCGATATTCCTCACACGCGAGTGTCGTTGGACGAGTGCCAGAAAGGAAGGACTTTGGCCCTAAGAAGTGTATCTCATTATTTTTCAGAGTTTGCGATCAGCTGTTCAGCATTTCGTTCATATGTTTCAACTGCCATCTGTCACTTTGCTTTTAACCTAATTTCATAAATCAGGAAGAGCATCAGTGCAATAATGTCGATTTATTATTTTCTTGTCATCATTTGCGCCGAAAGAAACTTTAAAAAGGAAGAATAAACACTTCTAACGAGCCTTATATAGCAAACTTCGCAACCTCAAAAGAATCATATTGTGACAAGACTATCTTTGTGTGGTATTTCAGATTCACTCGGTATTTCTACTGAGAAATGTAGAACATATCTGTGGATAACATTTGCATCAATAGCAGCATCCGTTCTACGTCACCAAGATAACAATCATGATAGACAGGAAACAAAACATTTCCGCATCATTTCAAAGAATGCTGGAAGTGTGAGATATACAGATAGGCGAGGGGGAGGGGGAGGTCAACTTTCCCTCTCACTCACCCTCATGGGCCTCGAGGTCGCTCTCTCATTGGCTACTCCCTCTGACGTCATAAAGGCCCTTTTTGTTGATCTGTAATGAGTAAATTTCAAATGATGTATAAACAACTTCCCTATTCTTGAGAAGTCATTTCATTGGTGGATGGAGTGTTTTGTGAAATTTGGGCCATATGGCCCAGTGCTGGGACTGAGGAGACCGTTCAGTGAACTACAAATTATAAAAAAAGTTGAATATCAAGAAGCGGGAACGGAGTTAAAGCAAAAGGATAAAAAGGAGGTGAAGATTTGGTATTTACCAAATATGATTTTTTTTTAAGATGTTACTGTTCTTTTTTGTGGTCACCAGAAATATCTCCTGATCCCTACAAATACAAAATCATTACCTCAAATGGGTACAATAATGGCAAGAGAAACCTTTCGATGTTAGAAGACTTTCTTCTGCTGACTCTAAAGCCTCTTATCTGTCCTTGCATTTCCTTTTATGACGAGGAATACCTACGCCTAATACCAATGATTAAGCTAAATTTTGCGTAGCCAAGAGGGGAAAATAACTGGAATAAAAATAAAACGCTCCCTTCCCCGTCCTCACCCTATCTCTAATAAGTTGGCACCCAGCCCTACATCAGCGCAAATGAAAATAACTTGCTTTTGGGCCACCTGTTCCTTGGGCACGGAGTCAGATGTTTACATTTTTTCTTGCTCAAGGGTATTCAAGTTTCTTTCTGTAGAAACGGACTTTTAATACCAGTGGCCGATTTCTGACGTGAAAGCAATGTCTTTCAGCCTCAGCTATCCTGAAAGGCCTGTCAAATATGTTGTTCTTTGCCAGGAGGAATGTAAAGGAGGGAGAGAACATGGGAACGCGTTGTTCATTGGCACGGCCAGGATAGTATATGCTACCTGCTGATGTTGGTGCGGTTGCAGCTCTGTGACTTATACCCCTGGAACTTGGCACACTGCCTGTCCTTACCAACGATGACTCTGAGTCACTTGCTTCGTCGTACAAACGAACTTGTCAGAACGGCTTTTTTAGTCCGTTTTTTTATTTGATTTTAAGCAAAAAAAAAAAAGTAATATTTAAATATATCAATCTTCCGGCTGATATGTTCATACCGAATGACATATTACGTCTTTTAAAATGAAACATGGAACGTTTTCAGATAGAATTTGAACGTGTTTGCATGTTCCCAGAACATGCATTTTTTCTCTTGAGGGCCATTTGGCAAGTATATTCCTCCTCCCCCCTCAGCCCCCGAAATTCACCTGTGAGACCATATCAGGAGACTGGGCTACTGTGCCAATGTACCTACTGAGTTATTTCAGTCTTGCTGTGTTTTCAACTTTTTTTTTTTTCAAAGGTAGTACTTGACCTTTTACAAGTTAGTTTAAAATTTAATAATCTATCAGTGATACAATATTACAATTTAATACATACTCTTGCAACTTCTATTCCTTTGATATATCCGCTGTTATATTTACAACAGCTTCCGTTTTCAGAGAATTGTAAATAAACACGGAAAGCATTCGGAAGTTGCAAGATACTGCTATTAATCATTGCGAGTAATACTTTTTCGTACCTCTGGCATGCAAGGGTTTGTTTACTTGGCGCCCATTTTCTATTAACAGTGCCAGAAGACGCGCCAACCGGAAGTGTTACGTTGGCGCCAACAGGGAGCTGGCTTGCTTGACTACCAGGTTCTACACATGCATAACTTCAAAATCAAAAGAAAAGGAGAGAAATGTGCAACGCTTATAACAGCTTTATGTAAGGAAATGTCCAGGTCATGAAAACTGAAAACTAACAAATAAACATCTCGTCATAGCTTCAGCATAGTAGGAAGAGCTGTGGATTCTCTCCCAGCCACGGTTGCTATGTCAATGAACACGCTGTTTATATTGGTACCGCGGGACTTATTTTAAACCCCAAACTTTCCTTATACAACCAGGATGACGACGCAATGGCAAGGGGGCACTATCCTCTAGGGTGCACACTCACCCATGAAAAAAAAAATGAATCTTCAACTCGACTTGGTATTTTTATTGCTACTTATGTAACCGCTGTTTGTATAGGGTTGCAAAATTAGGGTTTGTATATGAATACGTTTATTCCCAATGATACCTAGAAGATTTATTAGAATGTTATTTATAAATGATGAATATAACATAAAATTGAGAAACCTAACATAGAAGTAGAGAATGATAAGCAAGAGCCAGCGGGTTCAAAGAGGGGAACATGTCAACGCTCCGGTTCAAGGTTAAGACGCCCACTAACTCATCTCTCATGGATGAGGGGAGAGAGAGAGAGAGAAAGGGAGGGGGAGGAGATAGCGTAGATAACAGATTGATTCCTTTATTAAAATCTTATCCCAACCTGAACAGACAAAGTTACAATTTACCAGAAGCAAAGAAACTAATTTTAATCTTCATCTTTTTTATATTTATATTTGGACTGCCAGCCGAAGGGCATAATGTCAGCAAAGCTAATAACAACAACAATAATCATAACCTTGCAGGTGTAAACAACCCGAGAGCGGGTAAGTCGTGGTGGCAAATGAGCTCAAAGCCATAGAAACAAAGAAATGAGGTAATATCCCAGTGTGACATCCCGAGAGTTCCCCTCGCCCACGCAGCAAGCGAGCGGCACACAGTCGGCTCGGCAGGTGGCTGAGCTCCACTTACAACGACTCACTTCCTTGTTGCAACTCGACTTGTTCGCCTCCATAAATCAGGCTCCATTCGATCCCGTGTAACTACGTATCGGCCATGGGATCGCCCTGCATTTGTTTCCAACATCTGTTAATGAAGCTTAATACAGCTCAACATTTCCCACATTTCGAAAGCATACGAGAGGGGTGAGAATTAACGTGGAATATGGAGCTAATAATAGAATGGGGGTGCAGGTTTATTTAGCATTATGTAACGATCGATAAAAACCCGGAAGCCTTTTCAGTTTAATCGCGCGGAAGAACGCCAAGCAGAGCAATGCTAATTCATAGGATGAAAAGGAAGAAATAAATAAATACTATACAAAAAGTTCGACCGTCTTTACTTTTCATGAAAGGACAAAGAAAGCAAGTATCTATAGCAACAACTAAAACTCTCTCTCAAAGCAGTGAAAGCCTCTTCTCCGGTCTCGGGACGACCACAAGAATCCCAAGAATGCCGATCGCTCAAGAATCTTGCTCTCACTCTATCTACCTCTTTCTTTCTCTATATCACTGGCACAGATGTGTTGCCAGGGCTCTGTTATTTTTATATATATAAACAAAGAAGGCCTATTGTAGGCCGTGGCCCTAATTCTGGGAGTACGATACAAATATTTCTTTCATTCTTACACCAACTACGTTTGAGACATTCTTGGATGAGCACCCCCAGCTCTGTCAATGGCTGATAAAAGAGGAGTTTTCCTCTGCTCTATTATTTATTGATATGCATTTTATATTCAGTTTTGCACATAATGTTTAATGAATGGAGAGAAGATTAAAATGTAGTCGACATCTAAGGATTGACCTAAGAGAAAATCGTCGATCCCTTCCTTCTACTTATAAGCCTCCCTCTTCTCCCTTTGCTCCCTACCATGACATGGAACTGTCTGTACAGGAAGGGGTTGATTTACCAAACAAGAACGACAACGCACCACCACTCAATCTCCCCTTCCCCTCTTTGAAAACTAGAGCAGGTCACAGGTCCCCAGGAAAAAGTAGAGGCTCGCAACGAACCCTCTGAGAACGTCCCCCTTCGTGTAGGCCTGGTCTTCAAACCTTAAGAAAAGCTGGCAAGGACGAGAGAAGTCCCAACTTACGTGTGACGTTGATCCATACTTGATGTGACACACAGACGATTATCCCGTTGTTGAAGGAATAACTAAGGTACTAACCAAAACTGACGATTACGTTCCTCTATAAAAAATTCGTCCCCTTTACCTTCGTTGGCGCTGAGGGCTCAAAGTAGCATAGTATGTCTGTGATCAACCATCTAAGGTCACGCCAAAGTAAAAAGAAGTCTGTATATGGACTGAATATTGTATGTCATTTCCTGTCCACTGCCAGCACTGGATGCGGGTCCCATCTTTTCGAGCCGTTCTTTTGTTGCGTCCGTCACTTTCTTGATCAAATCAGCCATGTTCTCGAGTGTTAACGAGACTAATTTTCTATTCTCTTGGTCAACATATTTATCATGCCCGTTTGTGTAGATAAGTTTCCATGAAGAGACGGTCAACATACCGGTTTTAGACAGTTTGAATAGCGAATGTTGTAGATAAAAAGAAGAAAAACTTGTTCAGGCAATACCCAGATCTAAAGAATTGTCGAACGGTACAAAAAGTACTAAGATTAGTTTGTCTTTTTACTTTATCTCTGTTTTTTTTCTTTTTTTTTGGCAAAGCAGTTAAATCTCCAACCAGGCTTCAGAGTCCGGATATGTGATTATCTATCATTTCTTAAAATAATTTTATGAGTAACCTCAGAGAAATTTAAGAAGCGAAAATAAAAAGGAAAAGAATTCACAGGCAAGAATGAAAAAAGTGCAAGAAGAATGCGCCACTTATCCCACGATGCAGTTACATATCCGCATTTCTTTCAAGATCTTTCATGTTTGACTCACCGAGAATGTAAGACTACAATCCCATTAGCTTACAAGTCACATTCGTACAGCTAAAGCACGCAGTGCCAAAATACACACAGACACTCAACTGTTAAGAAAAGGAATCAGTTTTGATCGCAAAGAATCTACGCATCCCCGCCTCACTTGCTTATCGAGAAAAATGCAGATAAATGCCAGAGGTCAACCGGTGGCATTCTGAGGAATCTTGTGAGTACTCACTGCGAAAATGTCATCCAAATAAAGTTTTTTTTAACTTAAATATAACGAAACACGCACATATAATATATATATATATATATATATATATATATATATGTGTGTGTGTGTGGCTATATGAATAGAATTATTGCAATAATTACAATCAAAAGACAAGACCGAAACAGTGGTTTGGTTACGTGAGGTTTAGTCAATAAAGCAGGATGGATGAAGATATCCAGACTCATACGAACTCAACGGGACTGCGAGGGTTAGGTATCCTACCTGTCCCCTACCCCCACTTGCCCTACTTTTTTACTCATCTAAACTTTGGGGCAAGAAACGGCTAAAAGAGAGAGAGAGAGAGAGAGAGAGAGAGAGAGAGAGAGAGAGAGAGAGAGATTTATCTTTTTAGGTGGGCAGGGGCGTCCTATCCTCATATTTGCAAGCAATTTATTTCATGTAGTTTTAGAGTATCCCTGAAAAGCATCCGTATCAGCTGAGATCTTCAAGTCAAGAGAAGAAGTAGCAGAAACACTAGCCAGACCTTAACCCACAGAATACAGAACAAACCACAATGGGTCCTCAGTTCCCTGGTCCCTCGTCCTCTATTATAGCCTCACTACAATTACCCGCTTCCCCCTCACTTATCCTTTGACCTAGATATTTTTTTCTGAGGCCTAGTTCCGCTATTTATCGAAATCTGGAGATCGTCTGGGAGGCATTTCCCTTAGAGCAAAGAACGTCTTGTAAAGTGAGAGAGAGAGAGAGAGAGAGAGAGAGAGAGAGAGAGAGAGAGAGAGAGAGTACTTTAGGAAGATATCGCCAATGCTGAAGAAATGTGCGCACACTTGGGAAAAATATTTCTAAACAAACATATTTCTCATACATTTACATGTGTAAGGAATATATATATATATATATATATATATGTGTGTGTGTGTGTGTGTGTGTGCGTACACGACATTGGTGAATATACAGTTTATTTATAGAGTACATTTGCAGAATACACCCTGCACAAGTAGCCAAAGCCTCATTATAACCAAGACGTCCATTCAATAAGAGAAATAATTTCCGCAAACGAAGCCAACGTCATAACAAGGGAAATTTCCCATATTCAAAAGTAAAAGTAAAGTGAGGTTGGGGAGATGGG
The DNA here is from genome assembly GCF_036898095.1 of Palaemon carinicauda. Taxonomy (NCBI): domain Eukaryota; kingdom Metazoa; phylum Arthropoda; class Malacostraca; order Decapoda; family Palaemonidae; genus Palaemon; species Palaemon carinicauda. Next base: position 55,645,811 of record NC_090746.1, read on the forward strand.
GGAGGGGAGAGAGCAAGGGGGGATGTGGCAAGAGTGTTTTGGCAGGCCAACAATTCCGGCACCGAAGCAAAGTGGCACAAGGTCAGGCAGGCTGGCTCCCCTCCCTCCTCCTTCCCCACCTCCACTCACTCCTCCCATACCCCTTAGTCACCTACCTCTCCCTTACTGATTAACCCCCTCAGCCTCCCCCCTCTCTTCACCCACTTCTCCATCTTTCATTATCAAGAACTGGGATGTTTGGACTTTTTCTAATTGTTAATTGTTGTTTATCACATTTGATAATGTTCCAACAGAGGTTACCACCATATTGAACGATATCCTATTGAATACTCTAAAAAAATGACAAAGCAGTACATCTAAGACTTGGACTGAATGGCATACATGTTTTGCCATTTATAAATTGTTTATGTCACTACTCTACTATTACTACTCCTGCGGCCAGCTGTAATATATAAACCCTACCTATTTTGAGAAAGGCTTTTCCTCGCTACATAGATAAATTTTAAAATGCTAAGAATTTGAAAATCTGTTGAAATTAAGACCATATTTAGTGACGTGTGCCGTATCAAAACCACCCAAATAACTAATTATATGTTAAAATATCAAACTTAGGGAAGGGTATGAGGTTTAAAGGTTGGGGAATTGCTGCCCCATTATCCTCTCCTCCCCAAGACCCCAGCTCCAAATAAGGAATTGCCAACTCCTTCCATCACTTTCTAGTGTCTTGGGGGCCTCTACAACCATTCTTCCTTTTCAAACCAATTGTTGTTTAATTGTATTTCTCGATCTACTTTACCAGGTTCCTATACCACCTAATTCCTAGATGGATGTTCTGCTTGGTCAGTGATACTCCTGTGAGTGTTTTAATATTTGATCATTCAAATACACATGCTCTCTCTCTCTCTCTCTCTCTCTCTCTCTCTCTCTCTCATTCAGCACACAAGTAAGGCGAGACTTTTTTCGATATACTTACGGTATCTTTTCATCATGGCTTTCTTGTAGGCTTTGGCTGGGTTGGGATGACTTAACCGTTGACTGTCAGAGTCATCGGAGTCGTGAGGGCTACTGGTATCTCTGTCACGGTAGTCCCTGTAATCAGGACTCAAGGATTCCCTATAGTAGTATGGACTCCTTGGAGGAGATGGACATCTCGTCCTGTTGGAGACACTGAGATCAAGGGGGGCCTCGTCATACTCCAAGATCTCGGAGGAGGCTAAACGTTGGTTTTGCAGCACCATGGTGACGTCAATCGCTCAATCCAGTAGACAAAACAAGTGTCACTTACCAAGGGACACTTTTCTAGTGTATTTCAGTGTTTGGCACTTACACTGCTGTCGCTGCTGCAACTCCTTCGAAGGCAGCAACAAGTGATTAGTAGAGAGGAAGCCCTCTTCCTCGACAACACTCGGACCTCAGATAATATCTGCCATATTACTTGGAAAAGAGATCCTCGATTTTTTCCATTCCACTTATTTCTTTCCACTCCAATCAATGCCAAAGCAAGGAGCTTTGTGTCACCAACACTGCTAGCAATCCCAGAGATAAGACTTGATTCATTAGTGGAACATATCTCCGCAAATTCTCTTGTAAAACAACACTGGCACACACTTCTTACAGCTGTTATTTTCAATGAAAAAACAATACTGGTATTCCAAAGAGCACAAGATCTGTAAATGACTGGTGCAGTAATCCAAGGACCTTTGCTAGGATATCATGAACGTAGCAAGTTAGTCTATCAAGGTGCGAGATAGAGAGACCACGGCGATGCCTCGCCGAGAGAAGCAAAAGCGCTGAAAAGCAGCAGGTGTGTGACGGTGCAGTGTCGACCAGACAACTTCTACACACCACGAGTCTCACATCCACACTGACTCACTCTTCAGTTCACTCGCTCAGACAGTGCACATACTCCCTCCCCTCCACCAGCCTCCTCTCCCCAGAAGATCCCTCCCCTACTAACTACTCCACCAGCAATCCCCACCCCCTCCACCCTCTACCGCCCATCCACTACCACCTTCTCGCACATACGTATATGCGTACACATCTCCATGAACGTGGGAGTTTTGGATCTTTCCATTTTCCATTTAATGACGTCTCTCTCTCCCTCTTTCTCTCTTTCTCTCAGTTGCTGACGTGAGCCGTTTAAGTATGACTTGCGTATGCGATGCCATTTGAAGTACATCCCGAAGACTTTTAGGTATGAATACACTGGACTTCTAGACACTGTTACTGAGTCTATTTGTTGCATCAAGGCCATCAACATTAAGGAACGTGAGTGTGTGTGTTCGTGTGCGTACATGATCACCAAGGACGGTAGGACGCTCGACCTGTTCCTTTACGTACATAGACACACATCATGGGATGGAAAGTCCGTATGATAGTTGTTTTGTTTCATGGGGGATTCCCCTAGCCATTCCATGGCAAGTGCCACACACAAAAACCGTGCTACTCATGCACAGAGAGAAGGAAAAAAAAATGCAATACAGTCCTCGGTTAAGGATAACTTCTTAGAATGGAGTACACAAAAAATTAAAACGGCCCCCAAAAATTTCTCAAGATACTTTCCCTTTTTAGTATTTTTTTCTTTTTAAAAAACAGCCAAACGCTAACATTAATATATTCTAGTAAAGACTGTTTTATCTTCAACGAGAATTCTACATAACTAATTAGCTCCTGGTCGCTCCTATCTAATCTGTAATGAAGGAGATGATATCAGTATCCCAGTTGACTTAACAGGTGTTTATCCTTGTCTAATTTAACTGTTAGTTAAGGTTTTGTTTAACCGGAAGAAACCCTTGAAAATTCCTCTTAACTACCACCAAAATAAGAGAGAGAGAGAGAGAGAGAGAGAGAGAGAGAGAGAGAGAGAGAGAGAGTGTGTTTATATAAGGTTATTCCGAGATCACTTGCAAGATTGGACTCTGTTGTAGGAAGGAACCAGCAACACCTCAACCACCAATGAGGCCGAGTTACTTCTGGCTTACCACAATCTGTCTAACCATCCAAAGATGCAATCGAAACCAATCCAGCGACAAAGGGCGTAC